>NC_079206.1:13914278-14090765 GCF_026745355.1 Beta vulgaris subsp. vulgaris
AAACTTCCAAGAACTTGTTGTAGGGTGTTAGAAGTTTAGAAGCTCCTTCAAATAGAAAAGTAACTCATCACTTGCAAAAATATTTTACAAGTCCATCTCACATGTAGTAATGTTCTGTGGTGAAAGTATGACTTTCCTGCCTTTTCTCTACTTAATATCCAAGCCATATGTCGTGTAATTGGATATAAAATATAGCACTGGACTTCATTGTTACTGCAGCAAAAGCTAATAGACCTTCAATAGATGTATAGAGTTAGGCTTCATCTTAATTACCTACTAAGTCCATGATAATTATTAGCAATCAATAAAGATGAACAATTCAGCAATTTAGGATACATGTCAAATGAGAGAACTTTTCTATTGACCAAAAATGGCCATACAAACAAAAAACAGTACTCACTGATCATTAAAAACCATGTTTCTGTGAGTATTGCAACAACAAAGGCACGGAAGGCTCTTGTTTCACATAAACTTATTAAACTTTCCATCCAGAGAGAGCTGCACAGTAAAATGATCCTAAACATTCAACATCACTTCGAAAGAGAATCAAAATGGAGGAAAAATCATATGCAGCCCAAATATCAGCCAGTAAGGGCACCATTAAGAGCACTGTGAAGATCCACTCCGATCTGGGCTTCAGCTTTCTCCAAATCAGTGGAAGCGGAGCTAAGCTTTTGATTGAATTCAGCAAGGCCTTTCTGAACAGCAGCGGGGTCAATTTGCTCAATAGGTACAGCTTCAATAGCAACTATATCAGCAACTGAATTTTGATGAATGAACGCAAACCCACTGCTTATAAAGTATTTAGTCACATCATTTCCTTCATGGACTGACATAATTCCGGGCTTCAGCTCTGCGATGGTGGCAACATGACCAGGAAGCACACCCATCTGACCAGTGGTTGCAGGTACTATGATCATATCAACCTGAAAGTGGACCAAATATAAAATGAAAAAAAGTGCATGAGCTTCTCCAGATATAGAGATCACTGGAATTTCATCCTATATTCATTGGTATAACTAATAAAGATCGAGGAATAAATAAGGTGATATCAGATAGGGAAGTTGTACAAATACTTAGAAAGGTAAGAAACTAAGGATATCAACACATAGATATCTGAATAACTCTGATGTGAGTGTTTGAAATGGATAGATCTATAGTTGAGTCTCGTCTATTGTCCCAAAAATGTGTTCTTGAATTCTATTCGTATTCAAGGATGTGTGCTCTGTACATAAATATTAAGTCAGAAGGGCACTTCTATGAGATATGCAAATAATTGATCATTTTCTCTCAATGCCTTCAAAGGCTTCCACCTTGTGAAGGGTTTTAGGTGTATGCCGCCGTACCCCTGTAGCAATACTACTGTTTCCAGTTGAGCCTTCATCTAATATGCCATAACCATGATGCACTTCATAAATAACAAGTATGCAAACATTTTTATGTCCTTATGAGCCATTCTAACATTTTCCATCACAATCTAAAGGTCGAAGCATATAATTCTGTGGGTCCACTGCAATAATAGTTGAGTTCTATTTATGCAAAGCATCAAGGTTCTTTTTTGTAAAAATGGCATTAACCAACGAGCAAACTTTAGCTTGTGAAACAACTAAGCAATCAAGAATTGTACTAGGCTACTAAATGTATCCATTATGTAATATGTAATTATGTATGTATCTTTATTCTGGGGGGAGGGAGGGGATGAGGCGAGGGGTATTTCCTCTTCTTTAGGGTCTTCAAGAAAAGGGCACAATGTAAAGTGTTTACTACCATAGTTCACTAACTAAATTCAAACTGCTACAATTTATGCATAACAATAAACAGGGTTTTGGAAAAACACATTGAGGCCTAATAAAGCAAATTGTTCATAAGAAGTACTATATCCACTACCCTAATTCACTAACCCAATTCAAATGCTAGAATGTCCCTTATATCCGCAAATCAACCAGGTGAACATCAGAGTTCCAAAAAAGACACATTGAGGCCTCAAAAACAAAAATATTCACAAGAATTAGGTACAAACATTTTAGCCCCTGAGATAAAACATACTCGTGATCAAAACTAAAATTACCTAGAACCCATTGACAATCTCAATCACGGGGAAAGCTCCATTTACAAACACTCTATAGATAACACCTAAAAGAATAACCAAGTCCTGCCCCTTTCTCTGTTTTCTTCATGATTATTCCTTTACCACTTACAAAATATTTTCATGCCAAGATCAGCATTAAAGTTTCTTTCTGATAAATCATCAGACCATCTGAAAGGTACAGGCACACCGCCCAAAAGAAGAAAGCCATTCTAATTATTATTTCGCAACATAGGCAACCACGTCTGTCATAACACTCTTCAATAATGTATCTTCGCCACCAGGAAAAAACCCTGCTATAAGAGTAAGACTACCATATATCAATCCTCCATCACCACCCTCACAAAATAGGAACCAATTCCTTCCAAAAACTACGAAAGCAGTATTCCGTAACCAAGATCCTCCTGTAAGTAACTATTAAAAACGAAGCCGAAAAGCTGAAATGAGATTTGAATTTATGTTGCCAACTGATGGGCCCAGGCAACAAATCTCCACTCTAATTAAAAGATGAAAACCAATAGACAACCCTTAAAATCACCCTTATAAGCTATATACTTCCTCTATCAGAAAACAAGTGACACACTTCTCACAAAAAGCTCTCATATAAAAGAGAGAAGTGTCTCACTTAACTTTTTTTTGACGAAGCAAGCATAATGCAATTACCCTTAAAATTAAACCCCCCATTCCATTTCTTTCTTAGAAGAATTTCCCTGCACTTAAATTACATGAAGACAATCCTTTCACACAAAAAGATGCTTCTCATTCAGCCCAAACAAAATCACAATAAACCAACCTAAATCTGTAGCTTTCTTTTCTGCCATAAACAATCCAAGTAGTTCACAATCCACACCTCAAAATCAATCATTAAAAACACCAATAAAAATGTCGCAATCAAACAAACCATCAACAATCAAATAAGCACAAACAAACTCCTCATCAAAACAACAACAAAAATCCCAAATTCACAAACTCCCCACAAAAAGAGGCATTAAATCCAACAAACCCGGATCACATAAATCTCAAAAACATCAAAAACTTGCATCAAAACCAATATCAAATCAAACCCAAAAAACAAAATAAAAAACCCACAATAAAGAAAAATAAAAAAAAAGCGAACCTCTTTAGAGGAGAGCATAGAAGAATAAGGAAGGGCGACATTAATCTTGAGCTTGGAAGGAATAGTAGAAGGAGTTGGAGGTCGAGGCTTCATATAAGAAGAAGGGGTTTTTGGTGGATCAATATTTGGTATCATTTTCTTCCATTTTTCCGAAAATGCTGAAACACCAACATTTTCTGTCGCCGGAACTTCTGCTGCCGTCGATAAAAACCGAGATTTCCCAGATCGGAGGAGGTGTGCGCTCGCTTGACGGAACATTTTCGAGGGTTGAAATTCTCGATTTACTTTACTTTTTTTTTTTTTGTTTCTGTTTCTGGGGTTGTTTTGTTTCTTCAGTGATATGCTAAATTGCTAATTCTCTCTCTCTTCAAGGAGGCAAGGAGAAAGTGTAGTGTACTAGGATATATTGGGCTTCTTGTTTTGTGTTATGTTTTTTGTAAAATTTAAATTAGGTTTGTTTGGTTCATGTCAATGGTCTAGTGTACTAGGCCCATCTAATATTATAATTCATTTTCTTTTTGGGTAGGTTTTTCATGCGTAAGCTTAATATAGGTTACAAAAATTACATTTCGAGTCTAAAATTTATGATCATTGTTCATTTTTTCTTGTCTTAAAATTGGGTTGGTCTGGTCTAATCCGAATATTAGGCAGAAAAATTTGTCTGTATTTAAGTTTTTAAAAATTGGATTAAATTAGTCTTGCAAGTAGACTAGACTTGATCGCTCGGTCTATTCATCAATATGATAATTTTATCAACTATCTTCTATCACATTCAGGGTGCGTTATCTTCAACTTATTGACCCTAAACTTATCTGAACTGAACTTATTGAACCTGAACTGAACTGATTGGAACTTATTAAACCTGATTGGACCTGATTCAACTTATTGGACCCGATTGAACCTGATTGGAACTTACTGGACCTGATTGAAACTTATTGACCTGATTGAAACTTATTAGACCTTATTGGCCCTAATTGAAAGTTATTAGACCTTATTGGACCTGATTGAAACTTATTAGACCTTATTGGACCTGATTGAAACTTATTTGACCTTATTAGACAAAAAAATTGACGAGTAATAACATAAATATTACCCCTAACGTAAATACTACCCCTCAAAATTTATTATGAACTAATAATTATTAAAATTCATCCTTTATAAAAATAATTATTATTAATTATCTCTTATGATAAATAATTTAACAAAAAAAATTTTACTATTTATATATTTGCCTATACATAACTTTCACCACTAATATATCTAATAGTCTTGTTTTGATTTCATAAAGCACTAGTAGAAAATCAAAAATTGATTAACATTTATTGCTAACAAGTGAGAAATTGGCACATATAATACTATATATTGTGGTACTTTAATAAAAAATTATAATAATAACATAATCAGCTAATAGTAATATGAATAATAAAATAATAGACAATAATACAAGTATAATACTATATAATTATTGTGGTACTTTAATCAAAATTCTAATAAAACATAATCAGCTAATAGTGATATGAATAATAAAATAATGGACAACAATACAAATGTTTATTGAAAATTGACTATTTGGACCTTATTAGACCTAATTGAAACTTATTGCACCTGATTAGAACTTATTGGACCTTATTAGACTTGATTGGAACATATTGCACCTGATTGGAACTTATTGGACCTTATTAGACCTGATTGGAACTTATTGCTCTGATTGGACCTGATTGCAACTTATCTGAACTTATCTAAACTTATCTAAACTTATTGGGCCTGAAACTTAATTTTTTAAGTTGAAGAGAACGCACCCTCAATTTTCCTCTTTTCTCAAATTAATAAAACTTTTCCTAAAACAATGTACTTAAAAGGTAGGAGCAATGATTTAGCGAGAGTATACCGAGATAAAGCATCACCGGGTTGGGTGGGAGCCGCGACTCTGACCAACTTTTAATTTTTTCTAAAAATTAAGGTTAAAATGTATTTTTTTTAAAATAAAATAGGTTAATGTTTATATTTAACCTTTTCAAATCAAAAATGAACTTTTGAAATGCTGAACTACAAACGAAATAAATATCTAAAGCAATGGAACCATCATTATATTTTTGAACTGTTACGAAAAGAAGGATGGTAATTGGATAATTTACTGATCTGGATCTGGTCGATCCTATATTTTCTCTCTTTTTTTCCAACGGAAAAAGAAAGTAAATTCCATTGTAGAGCCATATGCAATGTGGAAAAGATGCACGTACGGTTGTTCAATTCTATTTTTTTCATTGTTATTCTTTTCTCATCGCCTCTTTGTGCGAGATAGAAGAACTTTCCCCCTTTAATATACAAATTTTTTTTTTGGCCTCCTTTAAAATGTTTTTCTGAATTTACCCCTAGGAATATATGAAATGAACGTTTTTCTTACTGTAAGAGGAATGGTTAGTGCTCCTATTATCTATCTATATATATATTAAAATGCGTGCGAAAAAAGTCTATGTGCCACGTGGTGCTCTCCCTAGAGAGTTTTAATTCATGTAATCCATGTACAATTAAAAAATTTCTTTCAAATTTCTTCAAAAAAAAAAAAAAAAATTTCTTTCAAAAAAAAAATGTACAATTAAAAAATTGCATAGTATAGAATTTTATCCCGAGACCTCACGTATATATACAAGTCTTAACCACTAGACTAAGTTGAATTTAGTGTTATTATCATAAAGTGTTATATTAATAAATGAAATTTTTTCTTACCCGGGGCATAACCTGGGCCTAATAACTAGTT
This sequence comes from Beta vulgaris subsp. vulgaris, assembly GCF_026745355.1. Classification (NCBI taxonomy): domain Eukaryota; kingdom Viridiplantae; phylum Streptophyta; class Magnoliopsida; order Caryophyllales; family Amaranthaceae; genus Beta; species Beta vulgaris. The sequence continues at coordinate 13,920,240 of NC_079206.1, forward strand.
TATCTATTATACTTAGCAAGAATTATTCACATTAGACCACAAATAGTTGAGGCTTTTTTATATTACGGTTGTCATGAAAAAATCAAGTAGAAAAGTGGATTGAAAAGAAATTGAAGAAGTCTTGAAGTGGTGTTTTTAACTACAATCTTCATATCTAATATATATCTTAGCAGCAATATTAAGTCATCAAATACTTAGAAGCATGCATATGATTATAATTTATATGAACGTAAGGATATAAATATCCCTTCAACCTTACCCTCTTGCATTCATCGTCTAAGCGCAATCCAATTAATCTAATCAAATATTCCAAATTCCCAAATTCCCAGTAAAAAAGAATCATCTAACATGGTATTATATGCTACTTATTCCCCAAATAACTTTGACTTCCCTCATTTCCCACCACCGTCGAACAACCCCTTTCATCCACCCCTGCCACCCACTCCGACCGCTTCACCACCACCATTTCCGGATCCCAACCACCCAACAGTTGTAATAATCGCGGTCATCATTTCATTCGGCTGCCTCTTCGTACTAGGAGCCTTGTTGCTATGCACTTGGTGCTTCGTCAATAGGCGTAGGGTAAAGGAAGTTATTGATGAGAGGAAAGAGATTGACATGAATGAGCATTTGAAAGTGCATGAAATGATCATGCATGTCCCAAAGAAGGTGGTGCTATTGGTGAAGAACGATGTACGTGTGCATGAAGATGTTCATAAAAGTGAGATCGATTTGGTTGGTAAAGGCAGCTTACACGGTGAGCACAGCGGCAAAGCCAGGATTTTCAATAAGGGGTAGCATAATATAACTAACTAAATAATGGTTTATAATAGTAGAATATAATTCACGTTAACCTACACTTATAACCCTTTTGTACGACACTATATTATATATTCGATGGTTCATACTACTATATTCTTTAGACGTAGATTCTGAGAGAGTTCTTCCCATAAAAAACTCTACGTACCCTATTAATTAGTTTATCGTATCCAACCCTTTTAAAGCCGAAGAATTTGTATCTCCGGTATAATGTAAGTCTGAAGAACTAACAATAAGAAACTAATGAAAAACTTAAAGTTGATTTATAAGAGGGGTACAATATAGAATAAAAAAACTCAAAGCTACAATTTGAAATGAAAAAAATATTCAGAATACAATTTAGGAAATGAAAAAATACATGGGTACTTTATCAAAAAAGATTCTCTTTACAATATGTGATTTATAAAAGGTTGAACCTTTTTATTCGAAATTAGAGGAGTGTAATGTATTTATAATATAATGAACGGCAACTATATTTCGGATGTAGTCGAACCTAAGACCTCCTTGTATTCAGGATAGTACACTTACCACTGCGGCAATCGCAAAACATCAGTATCATCATGCTAGATTTTGTATATATTCTGTTTCTATTTTTTTTCTCCCAGCCTATTTTTTTTAAATTTTTTTTGAGGCCTTGTTACTTAGTAGATCCGCCCCTGGGTGAGCATAAACCCAAAGGAGGTGGTGGTTATATATAGCCAACAACTAACTCTTCCTGATAGCCAAGTTTGATAGCATTATGGAGTTTGTGAAAGAGTTGTACATATAAATGATTGTTTATGCCAAATTCTGCACGGGCAAAACTTAGTTGAGGATCTATAGCTATGATGGTACGCAGCTAGCAATAAGAAGAATAACTAACTGTGAAAAGGTAAAACAACAGAGACTAAACACCAAAGATGGTGATGCGGAAAACCCCAGGAATAATGGTGAAAATCGCGAGTGGCAATGAGTCCACCAATCCTCTATTTCAAGGTGTTACAGCTTAGTCTAAGTACTTTTGTAATATTAAAGTGAGCAAGAACAATACTGAATGTAAATGATAACAACTTGTCTTTTTCTTAGATTTCTCTCCCTATATTTATATAAGTGAATTTATACTTAACGTTGCTAGATTTTCCCGTTGGGAACTAACTCCTTCTCTTTCACCATGTTCTCCTAGAATCAAGAGAGTAGTTCCTTCTTCTACTCGATCATGGGCTCCATCCTATTTTATAGGCTTGGCTTGTTACAACAATATTTCTTTGACTCAGTCTTCTTTAACAACCGCGCGTGCTTCACTAAATTATTTGCTTGACTTCTTTGTGCATTCATGATCACCATCTAGCTCCTCTTAGCTATTTTCCAGGTAGCTGCAATAATGGCCTTACCTGCGATACCAGCTTAGGCAAATATTTAGGACATAACAATGATGTGTTGCCATTGTGCCAATTGGTATGAAATTCAATTACTAGACATACTTTATCATGAAAGGAGAAGATTGATCGAAGTTAACTTGATTTAGTTCACTCCACAAACTTTCAAAAAGCCTACAAACATTATAATATCAAATAGATTACTAAGGAGGATAAAAACGTCTCTTTCTTTTTCCTTATACGAATCTTACATAATTGGATGACACTCTCTCTATCCGCAAACTGTTAACATTTGAGCTTTCTTTTTCCTCTCATGATTTTCAAGATATCAATTTAGACCTTCATATCATTAATTATACATTAATAAGAATTACTGAAAATCCATAAAAAAATTATTTCGAAATAAATCTAACAAGATCACACTAAAAAACATGAAAAAAACAATAGTTGCTACTATAATCTCGAGCTTATCTTACTATATTAAATTTTTTAAAAAATGAATTTCATACATGGGATAATCCAGCAAATTAACCAATAGAAGGAAAGAACTTCCCCCCTCCCTACCTCCAAAAAAGGTCTTTTTTTTTAAGCAAAAGGGAAGGGCCGAAGGGGAGAGTATATAAGTTAAAACAAGCTCCATCAAGGCTAAAATATCTTGGGGATAATTCCCAACAAGAATACACTCATTCCCCCGAAGAAGAAACAATATGAGCCATGAAGTGAGCTACATTATTCCCACCCCTTCTCACATGAGACAATGAAAACTCTAAAAAAGAAGAACAAACACTTTGAATATCTTCAAGAAGGAGACCAGCATAAGCACAACCTGCATAATTTACTGATATGGATCTGGTTGATCCTATATTTTCTCTTTTTTTTTTCAACGAAAAATGAAAGTAAATTCCCTTGTAGAGCGGTATGTAATGCGAAAAAGATGCACATACGGTTGTTCAATTCTATCTTTTTTTATTGTTATTCTGCATTTTTTCTCATCGCCTTTTTGTGCGAGATAGAAGAACTTTTCCCCTTTAATATACAAATTTTATTTTTGGCCCCCTCTAAAATATTTTTCTGATTTTACCGTAGGAGTATATAAAAAATGAATGTTTTTCTTATTGTCAGAGAAATGGTTAGTGGCTTAGTGCTCCTATTATTTATCTATTATATTTAGACAGAATTATTCACATTAGACCACAAATAGTTGAGGCTTTTTTATATTACGGTTGTCATGAACAAATCAAGTAGAAAAGTGGATTGAAAAGAAATTGAAGAAGTCTTGAAGTGGTGTTTTTAACTACAATCTTCATATCTAATATCTTAGCAGCAATATTAAGTCATCAAATACTTAGAAGCATGCATATGATTATAATTTATATGAACGTAAAGATATAAATATCCCTTCAACCTTACCCTCTTGCATTCATCGTCTAAGCTCAATCCAATTAATCTAATCAAATATTCCAAATTCCCAGTAAAAAAAGAATCATCTAACATGGTATATGCTACTTATTCCCCAAATAACTTTGACTTCCCTCATTTCCCACCACCGTCGAACAACCCCCTTCATCCACCCCTGGCACTCTCTCCGACCGCTTCACCACCACCCTTTCCGGATCCCAACCACCCAACAGTTGTAATAATCGCGCGGTCATCATTTCATTCGGCTGCCTCTTCTTACTAGGAGCCTTGTTGCTATGCACTTGGTGCTTCGTCAAGAGGCGTAGGGTAAAGGAAGCTATTGATGAGAGGAAAGAGATTGACATGAATGAGTATTTGAAAGTGCATGAAATGATCATGCATGTCCCAAGACCCAAAGAAGGTGGTGCTATTGGTGAAGAACGATGTACGTGTGCATGAATAGGGGTGAAAGTTTGGTGTGCGGTTTGGATTAGGGCCTAATCCAATCCGATCCAAACAAAATTTGGATTTTAATTTTCCAATCCGAATCCAAACCAATTAGAGTTTGAATCCGATTCAATCCAATCCGAATTTTCATACTCTAAATTGGATCCGATCCGAAAATCCGATTTTTTAAAACTCTAGTTTCTCGATGAAATAAATCAAGCACAACAACAACCTAGTAGATTTAGAAAATGAGGAATTAAGTGTTGTTAGGGTTCTAGGGGAAGGGTGGAAGTGCTACGCCTCCTAGCCTACGGACTATGCTTTTTTTAAAAAAAAAAAATTAGTTAAGCATTTAAGCCCAATCAAGAAAAATAATACAAGGCATATTACTATTTGGTTATATTGGATTTTTGGATCCAATTACCCTCAATCCGATCCGATCCGAAAATCCAATTTTTCAAAAAATCTTAATCTGAATCCAATCCTAACACATTTCGAATCCTATCTGAATTACTAATTCGGATTGGATTGGATTGGATTTTGGATTTTATCCGAATAACTTTCACCCCTATGCATGAAGATGTTCATAAAAGTGAGATCGATTTGGTTGGTAAAGGCAGCTTACACGGTGAGCTTAAACCCAAAGGAGGTGGTGGTTATATATAGCCAACAACTAACTCTTCCTGATAGCCAAGTTTTATAGCATTATAGAGGTTGTGAGAGAGTTTTATAAATAATGTGGTGCCATTGTGCCTATTAGTATGAACTTTAATTACTAGATCACATACTTCATCATGGAAGGAGAAAATTGATCGAAGTTAACTTGATTTAGTTCACTCCACAATCTTTTAAAAAGCCAACAAACATCATAATATCAAATAGATTGGTAAGGAAGATAAAAATGTCTCTTTCATAAGTGTTAATACACTTGAGCTTTCTTTTTTATCTCATGATTTTCAAGATATCAATTTAAACCTTCATATCATTTATTATACATTAGTAAGAATTACAGAAAGTCCATACCAAAATTGTTTCGAAATAAATCTAACAAGGTCACAGTCAAAAACATGAAAAAAAACAACGGTTGCTACTATAATTTCGAGCTTAACTTACTATATTAAATTAAAAAAATGAATTTCATATTTGGGATGATCCAGTAAATTAATCCATAGAAGGAAAGAACTTCTCCCTCCCTCTCCCCCCAAAAAAAATCTTTTTTGTTTAAGCCAAAGGGAAGGGGAGAGTATATTAAGTTAAAACAAGCTCCGTCAAGGCTAAAATATCTTGGGGATAGTTTCCAATCAAAATAGACTCATTCCCCGAAGAAGGAACAATACGAGCCATGAAGTGAGCTACATTATTCCCACCCCTTCTCACATGAGACAATGAAAACTCAGAAAAAGAAGAACAAACACTTTGAATATCTTCAAGAAGGAGACCAGCATAAGCACAACCTGCATAATTTTTTTTAACACAACACACAACACCCCATGAGTCAGACTCCACAATTACCTTCCCATAACCCAACCGACAAGCCGGGAGAGAAGCTAGCCTAACAATAGCCAGCTCAACAATTCCCGCGTCCCACCCAGCTAGGCAGCGAGCCACATCAGCATCCACGACCCTGCCCTGGCTATCTCGCCCCACCACTCCAATCCCAAACTCATCCTCGCCAAGCATTGCTGCATCACCATTGAATTTCATCTCCCACGGGAGGTCGAAACCATTGAGAAGGCGAGTTGCAAATGGTCGAGGCTGGACAATAATCGTGGACAAGACGAGTAAACCACGATGCAACGTCACTCACTCTTGGTTCTTTATGTTCCATTACCAGCTCATTCCTACATGACCACATCGCCCACATCAAAGCTAGCTAGCATGGTACTCACCTCACTGTGTTCAATATGCTCAATTATCCATGATACCATTGATAGGCTGTCGTACACCTGTCAAAAATAAGGTAAGTAGGATCGAATATAAAGAGAGATGATTGTTTTAATCTAGCCTCTAAAGTGTGGAAAAACTAAACAAGATCAGAAATGTGAGAGTTAAAGTTCTAAGCTAATTAAACTACGAAAATCAAATTAAAAGGATCTAAGGTTATGGTTCACCATGTTCATAAATATAATCTATCAAATATCATCAATAGTTTAATTAATCAGATATCTACAGCGCAGGTTAATCCTATGGCCGGATCTTAACACTCTCAAATCAACATATGTAGAACGGTCGCTAACATATCAGATTTGCTAATTGTAGGCAAGCCTCTAAAAGTAAGATCTTGGTCAATACAAAAAATTATTAGCAATATATAATTAGACAATTGATCAGATTGCAAGATTAACAATATAAACACTAATCAGTTAGAAATATTAAGACTAATCAAACTATCAACAAACATCAATTAAGTTTTATATATAGTATATAAACATGGAATCCAAACCCTAGAAATAAAATCTACTCAATCATGAAATAAATAATGAAATCTAAATCTACAAAGTAAAGCATAATCAAAGAAATCAGTGAAAGAAAAAAGAATGAAATAATCAAACTAATGAATTAATGAAGAACATGAAAAACTAGGGTTCTAACTAAAACTAGAGAGAAAAAGATGAAGATAACACTAAACCGAACCTCAGAAATAAGAAATAAAGTGAGAAGGGAGGGAGGAAACAGTGAAAATCTAATATAATTAATACTAGGTAACCTAATATGACTAGGAAAGTAAGTTACAAAAATAAAGAAAGTCGAAATATCATTAAATGGGCGAAATTAGTGATCAGCGTGTACGATAACAAATTCCAGCGGAAACAATCCAACTTCAAAAAAGCATAACTTCTTTACTAGAAGTCTCGAGGCGCCACCTATCGTTTGAAAGCTCTTTAAGTCTAGTTTCCAGATGTGCTAGAATTATTCGATTCTAAGAAGCACATCAAAAGGTATGGTCAGCAGAATAGACATGACTCTTTTACCACATTTCTTCTAATGATCTTCTGCTTTGTTTTTTCTTAAACTCATACTATGACATATTCATATGATCCTTATGCATTATAACTTCTTTCCAAGTGCTTCTAATCCTCAAGCTTTGCTAATCATACAATGCATCACACATTGTTACTTGTGGACTAGTGATAAGAGGTTTTTAGTGTGTCGTTAAGGCACTAAGAACCGCTTTCCAAACAATATTTATAGTCCTAACAAGCAATCACTAAGAGAATAGTAAGGGCAAGTCAAGAGTCGATCCACAGGGAAAATGGGATTGATTAGTGTCTATCTAGTCTAGACTACCTAATTGAAAGGTATTTGGGGTTTGAAAGATGTTTGGTAACAATTAAGACTATCTAACAACTAGAACAAGCAAATATCACGAGTTTAAATATCAAATAAAAGACACTAGAGTTAAGGTTACTAGTATGAATAAGAACGGATGATGATTGTTAATGCGATTGCGAAGCAACAGAGACGATTATGAAGGTTTAGTTTCCCTCTAATTACTTGAGTCCTCTCTCGAATGGTCCTCAAGAGTAATCACTTCAATCAATCAACTAAATCCTCTCTCGAATGGTCTTTAGTTAATTGATTAAGGATTCGATAAGTTTGGAAAACCCCTAATGAAGGATCCCCTTAATTTCCATCCAATATCTTGGTATAGAAATTAAGTTGATTCTTGGGGATGATAAAAGAGTTCAAAATCCGTTTAAGAACGTTTGAAATCAAAATACCAAAGTAAATGTGATCAATATCTATCCTAAGGTCTCAAAACACCAAGATCAATGCATAATTTCTCAATAATCACAATCACATCAACATCATATTAAAACCCTAATTCATACTTTCACCCTAACCCTAGATTATGAAACTACTCACTAATCATGGAGTTAAAGCAATTAAACAATGAATCTATGACTAATCTAAAGTTAAACATGATTAAGAAATGATTAAACTAATGGAAATCGCAATTATTAAACTAGAAAATGAAGATCTTAAATAATATAGAACATAAACAACACCAAGAGAATGAAATAAAAACTAAAACTTTGAATTGAATTGAATAAAAAGTACCTTGAATGTAAATCGAATCACAAAACTATGATCTCTAATCTCAATTACCAATGAAAACTCCAGTGTTTTCTCTCTAATACAAAACCCTAAAAAGTTGTGTGAAAGATAGAATAAAGCGTAAGTCCCTCACTCGAAAGGAAAGAGGGCTTTAATGATTGAAATCTTTGTTACGGAACGCATGGTGCGGGCGCACCACAAGGAGGTGCGGGCGCACGAATGTTAAGGTGCGGGCGCACCTAAGCTTCTGCCTCAGCTTGAATTCATACGTCAAAATGTGCGGGCGCACATAGAGTTGGTGCGGGCGCACCAGACGCAGGTGCGGGCGCACCTTACACTTGGTGCGGGCGCACCAATTCGTCTGTTTTGGGCTGCAATGTTTGTTGATGGTGGGCGCACAAATAGCGTGTGCGGGCGCACCAGACGCACCTCAGGCTAACTCTCAGCCTCTAGCTTGTTCCCTCGTGCCATGCCTCACATTTCTCGGCCCCAAAAAGGGTCATACCTGCAATAGAAACACGAGCAAACATGGTGAAAGCAAATGTGCTAGAAATTCGATCAAAATAGATCGAAAATCTAGCAAAATGTCACTATGATCAAGTATGATCAAGTGAATGAAGTAAAAGGGAAAAGTGAGGAGAAAGAAGGAAGAAAAGGAGGAAAAGGGAGCTAAAACAAGCCAAAAGAAGGTCATAAAGTGCGTTAGAAACGCACTTATCAACTAGGAGTCTAGGACAGAGAAGAGTCTAGGACAAAGAGATCTTACCAATTTTTAACTGAGCTCATGCGCCCAATATATTAGACAATCACCACTCTAAAGTTCTAGACTAGGGGGTTACTCCGGGTTAGCATATATTATAGAATAAAATCCTAACCGTCATTTAGTTAGAGATCATAAATAATGAAAATAATAGTGCAAATTTGTAAAATAAATTCCATAACATTGCCCATGGTAATGCTACGTCATCCCAAAGTATTTATTATCTACCTAAAATTTCATAGCTATGTATCACCACTTGGAAAAGTGGTATTAGGTGGTAATAAAAATTTTAAAAAGGAAAACTGATGTTCTATTGTGAAGTTTCATGACCATGTTTATTACATGGAAATTTCTTTACAAATTTACACTAAATTACATTAGCATTACCACTATTTATGACCACACAAATTGGCAATTGCGCTGTAAATGGAGAAGTTTTTTTTCTCAACCAAAAGAAGTACTCCCTCCGTCCCAAAATATAGTTTCCAGTTCCATTTTTGGTGTCCCAATGTATAGTTTCCATTTCCATATTTAGTTCCACATTTTTTGTAATTTGTCTAGAAAAACCATATCTCATCATTCATTTGCTTCTTGAATTTTGTTTTTTCCTTTGTTTATTCAACCAAAATGTTACAATTAATGCTCTTTCACCAATTATTTTTTATTCTCTCTCCTAAAATCATCTTTTCTCATACAACATTTATTTAAATAAACAAAAAAACTTTACTATCCCTCTTAAATTCTACTTGCATAAATTATCGTGAAAAAAGAGAAATGAGAACTATATTTTGTGACCGATGGAGTAGAAATAATATAATGCCAAAATGCCCCCACATGTTCAATAAAGAACCGTTCTTGAAATAGTCAAGCTCAAATATATATGTAGTCCATGAAATCAGAGCAAGAGCAAAACAATGATAAAATTTTCTTACTAGTAATAGTTATTTTGCTACAAATCTTCATTGAGTCCTTCCTCAGTACCTTTTTGCTGCAGACCAAATATTGCTACCAAACAAATTTCTTCCTATCAAAACTATCGGGATAGTGTGCAGGGCTAGCTAGCTGCTCTTTTCCAACTCGCAGAACTCTTTCTTTAAATGTACAGACAGTGCTATACTTACAGTAAAAGTTTTCCACCTAATTGTTCTGCGCATAAGAAGAGGTATATTGACATAATTACTCTTTGTTTTGTGAGCTAGGGTAGAGCTAGTAAGCATAAGAATGTCATTACACCTCTTTTTTATGTGGAGAACGGTAAGGTAAGCCTTAACTCTACTAAAACTCATATACTGGCCTACTGAAGCACAAACAAGAAACCTGACGCACTGATGCACCTTGAAAATTGCTGTCAATCCATCTTTTGCATCACTTCATCATTATAGCTGCAGATTAAAAACTACACAACTCTGCAGAACTACTAGTACTGTACATCTAGAACATATTTACAAGAGCACGTCATGCCTGGAAAGTCTCGCTCTTTAAGTTGTTGCAACTGCAAACTACGATTCGTGGGCCCAGAAGGCATCTGGGTCTGGGGTTAATAAAGAAGAATCGGAAATTTCCAAGTTTGCCAAGTGCCAATCCACGAAACGAGCCTGAATACACTTCAGTAGCAGCAGGATTGAAGGCAAAAGCCACCATGCATCATCGTCCCTGCTACCAAAACTAACAATTCAGAATATTAATGGTCAAGCAAAACAAACTATAAGATTGTTAGCATATCAGCTGGTGAATGCCTGAATGGACAGAAAAGAAAAGGATTTTTAGGTAATTCTTTACCTTTTAGCATTTCTAGCATATTCCTTTTCGGACGCCAGGACAGAATGAATTGTATAGTAAAATATGCCCGATATAAAAGCCACAGCCTGCAAAACAGTAAAAGGAGTTAAAAGTATTAAACAAGAATATTGATAGCAAGATATATGGGTTATTGGGTTTCTAGTCCAAGAATGAAGCAAAGTCCTGTTCACTTCAACTTAAGGGATCATGAAGCAAAAATCACTTTGAATCAACAAAAATCAGTTTTATTCAGTACATTTCTGTTTCCATCAGTTAATTACAAAAGAGGAAATTACTAGAGAACCAGCAGAAATAAGTTATCATCAGCAAAAAATATTTTCAATCAGTAAAATAAGTTTTTGTCAGTCAAAATAATTTCAATTCATTGTAAAGTGAGCGAGGCCTAATAAAAACTATTAGGTCCAGCTCATTCATGGTTGGCCATGCTCACAGATTCCATTTCTAGAATAAAAGAGCAGTTATAGACCAGCATGGTTTGTCAGGATCAACACCAATTTGCAAGAATGGAAACCTAACTAATCAATACTTCGTAGATTCATTTGAGGTAGGCCTAACGTACAATGCTTGAGAGAGATGTGGCGTTCCACAACGCATACATCCGAGCAAGTGAAGCCCTTCTATGCCCTTTGCTGAATACTGCATTCAAGCCCGCAGGAAAGGGGGACAGCAGAGATAAAGGAAGAATAAGCAAGACAGCCAGAAAAGCCCCAAGAGAAATCCAGTAAAACTGAACTAGCATAAGGCAAGTGACAGAAAGATCAGCCAAAATGATGATCAAGATGAGCAGCTGCACAGTATCCTGAACCCGCATAAACAAGGCGAAGACATCAAAATCGAATTACTATAGCAAAAGATTCATAGAAGAATTTCACTAATGCACTTGATAAATATATTTATGTACAAACCTGACAGCTAACAGGCCTTGTGTTGCGCAGGAACAGAGAAAATATAAAGAAAATGTCTCTTCTGAATTCCAGAGATTTCAATGTAGCATCATTAATAAGAGCTCCATTAATTAGCCCACTAGTCCTCCTACGAGATAACACCTGGCTTGTGTAGCTTTGTGATTGCTGTAGCTGCCTGTACCGCGTTTCCAGTGTTCTACCATTTCTCCTGAAGAGTGAACAAAAAGGGGAAGGGGATGGAGGAATGTTGTAAAAGTAAGAATAAACAGAAATGCAACTGCTATTACCCAATAGTAGTAGGAATAAAGTGTGCAGATTAAAATTTCTTCAGATAGTAGCAGTAGTAGTATGACAACAAGAAGCATATAACAATAACTGAAATAGTAAGAGCTATAACGAAAAAGAGATACATAAAAGAACATAACATTGAGACAAATAAAAGTAGTAAAGACTAAAGATTAACATTAGTAGTAATGACAGGCATAAGGTGATAACCTTTGATACAGTATATAGTAGAAGGCACTGAAAGCAGAGAGCAGATGCACACACAGATGACTAAGAAAGCTACAATTGGAGACCACAATGTGGAGACGACAACACATATCACTGGCTATATTCTCATTAGAATCTAGCTATAAGAAGTCCTCATCACTGATTGCCCAAATTACATAGAGATGCCTTCAAGGGAAAAGGTTCTTGAGGTAGATTAAGCGACACATAAAAGAAGTTTAAATCTAAATTATTTGACTCGTTTACCTCAAGTACCAGTGTTGGATCCTCCACATTCCAACATGGGCATGGACAGTGTAACACTCTATTTTGGGCCAAAATTACAGAAAATTACATAGATAGCTGAGTCGGACACTTAAAATCCGTGCTTGACACGAGTACAAGTCCAAGTAACATAGGTTTCAAAACTACACACTTTTGGTAAGAAATTATATGGTAACCACTCATAAAGATATGGGGTAGACAAAGCGTGTGGGAAACTATATCAATCATCATGAAATTTTAAAAGTGTCCAGAAATACATAAACCTAATTCGACAGATAGGAATAATCAACTTACCTAGGAGACTCATCAGGATTTATGTTCAGTGAAACAGGTTGAGGGTTGTTATGAACAGTACAATCATCAACCACTACCCACATACCCAGTTGATTATAGCCAGAAGATGTGGCATGAAACCAACCAAGATCAATCCTCACCCCATGAAACTCCAACTGGGGATTTGCATGGCTATTGATCCAATATATTAGAGGAACAAGTGTTGAGCGCATGAATCCATGCCGCACTGTTCTTAACTGAGCATTTAGACCAGCCACCAAATGACTCCAGACGGAAGTTGGGACATGCTGAAACAAATAGGAAAAGAAAATTGAAGGTTATGAGATGCATCACAGTCACGACTGGGTTGGGGAAGGAAAAAGCAACACACCTGAGCAATGAGATTGGTCAGCAGTGCATCACTATGAAGACTATAAGGAGACATATAACTGCCATCCCCACCAAAAATTATGCACAAGGGAAATCTTTTTTGTATGATTGATGCAATGTCTACACGCTTTTCATCACCACCGAGAAAGAAATCAATATATGCAACCATTAAATCAGGTGTTCCTCCAACCTACAATAATCAAATATAAAAAAGCTTTATAGATAATCTTGAAAGGGGGGGGGGGGACTAGAGAAGAGAGCCACTTAATCCTTGTATTCATCCCAAATTCCCAATTAAATTGCCCCATCCCATGTCCTATTATGGGAAATCTTTTTCCTTTTACCTTCTCATGCACATCTAGAGAAAAAGGTGATTGAAACTTCTTGGTGATGAATAATTTCGGCATATGAGTTCAAGTTCTTGCTACAGAAATGTCTATTTCAAAATTGAATACCTTCATTCCTTTGTACAAAGCCCGGGCTCGGCAAGAGCGTAGGCATGAGTGATCATATTCGGATTTGACATATTCCTGAAGACGTTGGATTTTAATCCTCCGACGCCATTGCTTCCATGACCAAGCGCAAGGATAAGCAAGCACTATAAGAATGCTATGCACAGAGCCTTCCCACCAATCATATGCAGCAATAGAATTTATCTCATCAATGAATCTGTTAAAGGCATCTTCGTACCTGAAAGGAAAGTAGCAAAAGTTCATCAGGTTATCCTAAATGCCAAGCCATGCATCAGATGAATCAGATTGGGATCCTAAATTCTGAGTCATATATGAGAGGAAGTAGAGAGGGAATCATATATCAACTCCATCTCTATTCTACTAATTTTCTGAGAGTAGCAGGATCTTTGGGTTATTTATCAACATTCCTACTCTTCTAAGTCTTCCCTCATGGTGCCTCCAAAGTCCAATCCCAAATTCTTCTGCTAGTGCACCATCTCCATACATGGCAACCATAATGTCCATTTACTTCACAGAATAAGAAAGTTTGGCATTCTTCAGTACTCCCTATATCTTTCATATGCTATTAATCAATGGCCAATTGGGATCTAGGGAGGATAAGATCTTTGCAGCCTAACTTCCGCAAAAGCAGAGGGGTTCTTTCTGAAACCCCTGAATGGATCAGTTTTCACATAAAAATCTATTTGGTGGCTTTCCCTTTTCAAAATATTCCAAATCTACAAGCAACAACATAAATGGATTGCCGCCTCTAACAGAAATGACTGCTGCCTTTTTAGATGTTTATATCAGTACAAGTCAAAAGAAGTGATAGAGATTAGTAGACAAACAATTCTTGGCGGGATAGCAGCAAAAAGAGTGGAACTGAGAACTCTCTTGGAATCAATTAACTGTTCGAGCTAGTCTTTGCAGAACTCACTCACTAAGGAATTAGTACAGCTTACTACCAAATTGCTGTCTAACTGAGAACTCTCTTGTAGCAACTTTGCCTCGTAATTGAGAGACCAAACAGACCATAATGTTTGCAACTCGAAAAGCTTCCCTCTCGTGACCTGGCTCTGGGACTTTCTTTTAAATATTAATATTCCGCATCAATACTGTTTGAAACTACTCTGAGACAGAGCAACCCCTGTCAAAGGTGAAGCCAATACGTAGCGAAGAGTAAATATCCTACAAAGGAAGAATAAATATCTTACACAATCTCCACAATTTCATCTGGAGGAGTATATGGAAGGTGCCAGGGCTCCCTGAAGGTGTTTGGACCCATGAAGTACATCCTGTAGATATGGCTTTGAGTTTCTTCAGTTCGGCTGGGTCCCTTAACCTGGTGTGAAGAGTGTTTTAAATGCAATTATTTTCGTAAGCATTCAATCTTCTACTGAATAAAATTTGTCTGGCATCAAGAACATACCTCTGACAGAGAGAGAAGATGGGGATATTGACAATCAAATTGGTGCTGCTCAAATGAGTATGTACCATGACACACAGAGCTTGATCCAACCATTTTTATACGGAGCAAGTTTAACAATAAACCCAGGGCTACCAAACAACATAGAAGGAGAAGGGAAAATGGCCAAGGCCCTCCAAATGGATACATTAGCTCCTCCAGTGGTGTAAAGCAGTGGGGCATCCTGTATTTGTCAGAAATACATTTGTATGGACAAGATGGTTGACTTACGCCACCTGTGGTATTGCTTCAATAATCAATAGTCAAAAAGGGAAAAAATTATATAGAAAATGGTTAGATAAAAATTTGGTACAGGTTTCACAAAGTAATTCTACCTCGTACATATATGAATTCTGCTCGGTGGGGAAGTAATTCTTGAGGGCAAGGAGCACAAAAGTGTTCATCAGAGCCATCTATATCCTTAAAAGTTCCGATAGGGCACTCCTGTAATATCAATAAATACAAGCTACTCAACGCAGTGTCTCTGGCATAATGCGAATGCAAAGTAAACTATAGCCAAGCATGAACAATCAAATCAATGCAGCCGTCATGATGTATGTTTGATTTAAAATTTTCTTTTTACTAGAATCTGTTCAAGGGAGTCTTCAGAAGTCTCCTCCCAGGTGATACGAGCTCAGCCTTAATCACTGGAATGAATGAGCTGGAATATACCAAAGGAGGGGAATAACGGCTGGAAAAGGAGAGTCTAAGTACAGTTCACCTTTAGGAATAACAAACTAGTGAGGTGGCAATATTGTTGTCTTATTATGGCATAACAAACTATCTGTTATTAACCACTAGTGAATTAGTCAAATTCCTTTTTTTTTTTTTCACCTTAGATTTCTTGTGATGTAAGAAGTCTATATATAGTGCACTGATATCTCATTCAAGGAATAGGATGAATGAATGAAACACACACTCTCTCTCTCTCTCTCTCTCTCTCTCTCTCTCTCTCTCTCTCTCTCTCTCTCTACAGCCTTTTGTGAATTTTGGTGGCAGCACCATTTCCCTCAAAGAGAATTGTAACAACCCATTAATTCAAGGATGGAAGAGCTGGAAACTAAAAGTGGGGAAAGGTGGGGCGGGGAGATGGGGAGGAAAGCTTTTCAAATTGTAGCTGCAAATAGTTTTGAAGCTCAGAACATGCACCTATGCAAACGGTTAAAAGAATAAAATCTGAAAGGCAAGATCATCTCTGTAAAGAAAAAAAAAAGACAAGAGTTAATGTCTCATTATTCACCAGTCACTTTTCACAGAGACTTCTAACTTCCAAGAAACCCTGGAGCATGCACCAATGAGGTGTCAAACACACTATTTAACGTCATAACTCATAACTAATAAGCAACCAATTTTGCACAGAACAGTAGTTGGTCATCTCTCACCAGCCAAAGTATCCAACTGTGCATTACTGAGAAGCAACTGCCTTATACTACATATAATTTGTTCAAAAATTGTATGTAAGCACAAAAATTTGAAGGCAGAAAGCTATCTTACACTGCAAAATGTACCATAAAGTCCTTTAGGGCAATCTTTGCCAGTGATTGTGCCCTCTTCTCCATAGTAGGCTGAGCTATTCCCTGCACCTCCTCTGTCAAAAGTAAAAACATCATTTAACCAAATTCAGGTGTCCAAAGCTTCTGTAAGCTTTAGAGTAGCATATGTTTATTCCAATCCCAAAGGAATATCATTACTATAAAAGGTGTGATTGTTGACTAAATAAACAAACAATAGCCTGTAAAGGAGGATGCCATCAAGGAATGAAGAGTAAATATTCTCTCCTGATTGTAGTAGTGTAAATCCAGCGACAGGCGAGTGCATCATACAAAAGTAGCCAACTTTTTATTGGCACAGTTAATATAACACTTGGAACAACTTCAAGGTATTAAAAAACAAGTACTATCTCCATTTCCAAAAAAGTTTACATGGTTTACTTTGGGGGAGAACCAAGGGAATGTGCTAAAAGTATGAGAGAGGAAGTCCAAAAGCATGAGAAGAGTGTCTAAAAGTTGGGGAAAGTAAAAGAAAACCATAAAATATTGGAGGAGAGAGAATATATGAGTGTAGAGATGGATTGAAAAGGTGGGAAAATAGATGATGGGAAAGGTTACAATTTTTAGATAAAGTGAAATTGTGTAGATTAAAAAGAACCGGCCTGAAAAAAGTGTGTAGATTAAAAAAGGGATGTAATATATACTTTAATTAAGAGTTGTTTAGCAACAAAATGATGAATCTTAAGACTATCCTTTAGTTTTTGATGACGGATTCATAATCTGATTGGATTGAGCGTTGGCATTCCCAGATGCATGATTTCAAATGGACATATCACTCATATGATTTGAGAAGCTTACAATTGATTTTTATATTCAGATAAATCCAGCTCTCCTCAATTTTTGTCGTCGTTAGTAAAATCTCATCAGTCATATTTTGTACTCAACAACATCAAAGCACCCAAAAGTTTAGTTGTACGCAGCCTCAAACCTGCTGAAGCAAAGAGCCTTTGTCGGACCCTTGGTGGAGCAACACTAATCCTTATACTACTTGACAATAGGTGAGGGACTAGATAGTTTACTAAGCTGTCTTGATCAAGTAATTTCAATAAGTCATACTAATCAGATGAAGACTAAAAGGGCAAAATAACAATTTATGTGGTAATAAGAGTTTGGGCATACCGATTGTAGATGGTGCCATTTATGACAGCAATAGGTACATATTCATCTCCTGTATTAATGTCAGACCAATGGAAATGAATTCTTCCACCACCACCGCCACCACCACCAAGAGGACCACCCTTTCCACCAGCAGCAGATAAGTTGGATTGCTCTGCAAGTATGAGTTTTTGCAGAAAAAGAAGAATTGTGCCACCAGATCCCCCACCAAGACTGCCAATCAAAGTGGCACCACTATTTTTCATCTCTTGACTGTAACCTTGACCATCAGCCCTCAATGATCCATACAAATCAAGCCTGAACAATGGCCATTGTTTTGCTCCAATCACTGTAAATTCAGAAGGGCAGAAAAAACAATTATTTCTCAAGAACAATGACCACCTAAGGAAAATACTGCAGTCAAAGTCATTTTCAAAACTCATACTGCCCTGGGTTTGTTCGAGTTCTCAAAAGTCAAGACCAACATAGTGCAACAGCTAACAAGTAACAACACCATCAAAGGTTCCAATATTCATGCTTTCTGGAATTATAATTGTTCAAGAGTAAGGTGTATATTTTGGTATATTCCCCTGCAGGAGCCACAATGTAAAGCAGCTTCTTGTAATGGGGATACAGAGCTCAAATCCAGCTCCATTTGCAAGAAAGGTAATAGTGGGGTAAAATGAGAGGAAGAAAGGCAACCAAATAGGATAAAGGCCTCCAACCCCAGCAACAACCAGCAAGAAAACCCTGCACCTGACTTTAAAGAGGGCATGATTTCACATAATCAAAATGAGAACATTTGGCAAGCTGCACATATCTAAGGACAAAACTACACATCCAATTCTACATTTCCTAGTCATAGACCAAAGCATTAAAAGTTTGGAGCAAAAGATAGAGGCCCTTGCTGAAGAATTTTTTATGTTACGATACCTAGACTTAGTAATGATCTCAATTGTCAAGTATGTATATGTGTTGGGTTTCTGAATATCCACAACAAAAACAAGAATGTTGAAACTTTGATCCAATAAGATGGGGTTGGCTAAGTATCTACAGCAACAAGAATGCCAAAACCTTAATCCCAAGAGAATGGGGTTGGCTACTATCCACAAAAACAGCAATGCCAAGGCCTTCAAGTTTTATATTTGGTGGTCATCCATTGCAACATGCATCTCTACCACCCCCATCTTCCTTATATGCTCCATCCTAAACGCCCAACACTCCAACATATGCTGGTATAATAGCAAACCTATTTCCTTTTTCATCACTGCAATAGTTTAATGGCTCATCTAAATTCAACTATTCAAGCCACCATGACTGTATACTACGAGTCACATATTTGACCATATCTCTATCTCCATAAAGTCGATCCAAGCTACTTATAACAATCAATAAAAGAGAAATTCCTTACATCCAACGTTTGTACGTTGTCACTTTTCATTATGAAATTGCACTATATCTACTCATTTTTACTTAACTTAACCTAAACACTTGAGATCCTAGTTTACCTCCATTTCTCCAATACAGCATTAACCCCATCTGTAGTCTTGTCTATGGCTACAGTATCATCCACAAACCACAACACACATCGGTATCTCACCCCAATAACTTATTCTAGTTCATCTAGTATTGTCACGAACTAAAAAATGACTTAATGGGAATCCATAGAGTCCTATCGTAATAAGGAAGTCCTTTATACTCCTCACATGTCTCGACATTTGTTTTCACTTCTCAAACACACATTTTAAACTAACTTAATTTATTAACAAGGCATTCCCTTCTTTGACATTTCCCCCCAAAAGTAGGTTTTGGTACCTCATCATAAGCCTCTATAGGTCAACGAAAAACATGTACAAATCCTTCTTCCTCGCCCAGTGATATTTCATTGTCTATCTCATAAGGTCTTGGCTTCTATGGCAGATTGTCCCAGAATAAACAAAAATTGGGTCTCCAAAATACTTGTACATTTCCTCAATCTATACTCTATACTCTATGAGACTATGACTCTTTTCTAACGCATTTATAATATGACTCACGAGTTCTATCCCCTTATAATTTGAGCACTCTTGGGCATCTCCTTTGCTCGTGTAAATTGGTACCAAGATACCTTTATTTATCCAATCTCGAGGTATTGTTTTTCCCGTAAATCTTGTAATAAGTCTCTTAAGTCTTATCCAATACAATACCAACATTTTCTAAGCATCTCCAAACTCAGTAGGGGTAACCATTTGGCCGAACTGATTTCTACAGTTTCATTCTCTTCAATGCCTTCTCTAGCCCTATTTTATGAATTCTTTGCATTTACTCCTGGTTGACTTCCAGCTCCTAATAGAGATGTCTCCTTTAACACCCATTTGACATCCATCAAACAATTTATCCAAGTATTCCCTTCATCTAACCATGGTCTTTCTAAAACGAACCACCCATAAGACATGAAGACACAAGCCTAACATGAAGTGTTGTAAAAGTCATCCTAAGCATATTATATTATATACTAAAGAGTATATTTTATTACCTTCATATTTGTTACTTGTATAGTGTGAGCTTATGTATTTAAATGAGAAGTGCTAACTTATGCAACTATATTTTAAGCCACTAAAATGAATTTCTAGTTGGACAGTGTGTACTAAGTTTTTCTGATTTTGTTCTTGGAACTTGTCATGGTGGGGGCAGAGTTCATTGTTGGTGATTTTGCATGTATAGTATCGAGGACTTGGAATATGTTAAATGAACGAGAAGATGCTTACTTTGTATATTGTAGACTAAAGTTATAGTTAGATTTTTTATTGAGAATATTTCTGGTGGCATTTGGTTGTATTATATTTTGAGGTTCCGGTCAGAATAGCTATGTAAAAAGGATTTCTTCTAAAGAATAATGTATTGAGGGGCTATAACCCATAGGTCCAAGATCGTATAAAAAGGTTATGTTTTCGCTGCAAGAAAATGTAATTTGAGGTTTATGTGATGATAATTGAGATTTATGAATGTTAACTGTGATTAACTAGCAGCTCGGATGTGCGGGCTTTTACATCAAAGTTCATTCAATTTGCATGGGCTGCCTAGGTAAGAAAGAAAAGATCAAGCTTGACCAAGTCCGAAATGTAGCAAAAATTTCAGCCTAAATTGAAGCATTTGATTCCACTCCCCGTGCTCATATGAGAGTATCTTCATAGAAAATGTAGGCTAAGTTAAAACAAAGAGAAACCCACCAATGTTAAAGTTCAACTACCAACCACAGCAAGAGCATATAGCTTTAGCTGTCATTCACTTAATATTAGAAAACATGTAACACAGGCACCTTAATATGTAATATGAGCTGTATGTCCTTGTTGATACCAATAAATGCAGGAAAATCATACGCAATCTCTCAAGGAGGTAACATGAAATATGCTTACCTATCATTCCACCCCCAGCTACATGTCCATACGACTCATTTGGACCCTCAGATCCACTTCCTAGCTCACACGGAAGACAAGCATTGCCATAGCTACTACCACCTTCACTTATTGTTCCATTGAACATCCCGGGGCCTCCCTTGCCTCCATGCCCAGCACCACTACCTACCCCATTTGAGAATCTCCCCATACCAATACCTCTTCGACAACCTGAAAAAAGGCAGTGAGTTAACATGTTTACAGGCTGTTCAACACTTTATCTGCTTTCACATTAAAGAATTTGCAATATATATGATCTAATGCAGGATTTATTGTTTCGCAAGAAAAGGCAAAATAAAAAGACTTCTGTCTCACTATCCCGTTAATTAAATGCATTCTAGGACATCCCAGATGCTTCCATAAATACAAATTGTGGAAAGCCAGTACTCTTGCTACAAATTAAATGTGTAAAGTAACAGGTCAAAGTCCTTTCCTCTCATCCACTGTGCACATTACAATAAGTAAATAATGAAACCGCCACAAAAACGCATGCTCCATTCAAGAGCAGATAACACAAAGATGTATCAACATTTATAAACCCCTCCCTCCTTTTATAAAAATTTATGCAATAAAACTATGAGTGATTAGATACCTTAGAGATGCTTAAAAGCAATTCCTTCTGGAATTATACAAGAAACTACAGCGACTATGAGTTCAAAAATTGAAAATGATGGAAGTCCTTTATTACCCAGTTCTGAAGCAGTTAGCATTCCGTCAGCACTCACAACAATGGTCCTCGCTCTATGAAAGTGAATTATACTTCCTTTGACAAGACCACCAACAAGAATGTCTTCAACACGACATATCTGCCACATCGAAATATGTAGTTATAAATGTTGCCTGCCCTTTTCACCAGCTCCAAGAGACTGTAAAAGTCAATTGTAATGAATTAAAAAGGAAAATATTTAATATACGATATGTGTTGAGGAGGGCCAAAGTCTTGGAATATTATAATGGTGTAACTTGTACATATTACAGTGGTAAACTTCTAGCAATTCTCTTATTCCCTCACACGCTCACACTAGAAAATCAGGTCACATAAGCACAGAACTGGAGTCTTGTTGAAATTCCTCGCTGTTGCTTTAAGAAAGAGCAAATAGCAAGATAAAAGAATAAGAAATAGTCCAACGGAGATAAATTCTCTACAATGTAGCCTTAGGCACATCTTCAGCAACATATATGTCTGCGTATATGTATATATGAACATATATAAATAGTTTTGGGTTCTTGTGAGAACCGCCCTTGAGGTGAAAGCTATCTTTATGTTGCCAACTACCAAAAGCAACCATTGGATCATGTACATAGGTGGATCGAGATCCACGCACGACATGGACTAAAAACGCTACCTGAAGTAGCAACTCAGAAAGCGATTCCAGTCTGTGTTGCATGCAGATCTTAACTCTTGATTCACATGATCTGAAGGCTGCAGTGAGGTTCTCACCATAGGTAACTAAATAGAATTTTCCCTAAATGAATTAAATAAATTGACAAAATGCGAAATTCTGGGAGCATATAATACAGCCACTTACAGGGAGATTCGCAGAAGTACCCGGGTTACTTGAAAGACGAAAAAAGACTACGGAATATTTACTAACTTCTTGCCATTGTTAGATGGAAGAAATACGATCAGAAAAAAGAGCTGAAGACTATAAAACTTTATACTCCAAAGTTTTCAATATGAAATCTGAAGATAGGACCACTAGGAAACAGATGAGCACATTTCTTACTTGGAGTGAGAAGGAAGTGGTACTGTTAATATGACAGTCATCTGGTGGACTTATCAAATCCATTGGACATGTCTGGTTCTCACAAAGAGATTTTGTTACCCTGCAACAGAGAATTGAATATTGGCAATCAGTTATGGAGCTCGGTCAAGTCGTACTCAAAACAAGTAAATAATTAAGCAATTACATGGTTTTACTAGCATTATTGTCCAATGGTGCCTGAAGCAATGAACCGCGTCCAAGCTGCAAATGAAATGCTCACAAGTAAACAATAAGTATGCAAGTGGACAAACCCGACAGCTAGTACAAGTACAATATATTGATGGAGTGATGAAATCATGCAAAGACTACGGCTACAGAATACAGTACTGGTAGTAGGATCTTCAAGTCCTAGCAATCAGCGTGAACATTCACCAGTAATAGAATACTGCAAGAGCATCATATTCAATTACTCTTTACAAACATATAAAGTTGGTGCTATAAGATCTTCTCCAATTGCATCAGATCCTTGAATCGCGCTAACTTTCATGATATACAAGGAAGAGCATCATCGTGAAAGAGGACTGGAAGTAAGACAACTCTGCTTAAAAAGTAAATATAGAACCCTTTCTAAAGAATATGGCATATTTTTTCTGACTAATTTAATCAGAATATCAAATTAAAATTCCTCCTTACTATATGACCAAATATATAGCATGTTATCAAATCAAAGATCCTTGTGTGTGTGCGTGTGTGGGCGCGGGCGCGGGCACGAGCGCAGGCGTGCGTTTGTGCGTGTGTTCGTGTCTGCATGTGTGTGGGTGTGTGCTTGTGTGCATGCGTGTGTGCGGGCGTGTGTGTATGCATGTGTGGGTTTGTGTGTGTGTGTGTGTCTTGGGACATTAAAAAACATTTGTGTGTCTGCATGTGTGCGTGTGTGTTGGTGCGTGTGCACTGTGTGTCTTTGTGTGCGTGTGTGTGTGTCTTGGGACATTAAAAAACATATATATCTACATCAACATAGATATGCATACACATAAATAAATATGTTTATAGATACATCAAAAGTAGAACATTTGAATATAAGAAATGAGACAGTGTCAAATGAAGTTAGCAAAAAAAGAAAGCATTATGGCATCAGCTAGAAGTAAGATGGAGAAGATATTCAAAGAATGGTTTTTGTTTTACAAGGACTAATGAGGCTCAGACATACAATAACATTGTCATCACGATAGCAATCTTTAGAATTGTCTAATTTGCTGGAGTGACATCCTCGTGACACTACATTTAAGATCCATTTGTTGGATACATAAACATACAAATTGAAAAAAAATCAGATCTTGCAATTATTGTTTTAAGTTATATAACATCTTTTGCAGGTCTTTCTTGGATATATTATATACACTTTCCGTGACTTGTAATTTATGAGAGAAGGACCAAGAAGTATTTCAAACAGTTTTTTGCAGGAAAATGGGGAAAGGAGAGAGGCAGAGGCTACCATGAAATATAAAACATAATGCCTGATGGTGATGCAGAAGCATCCTGTTACATGGAACTTGAGAAAACTAGAAGAGCTTTAAGCAAGGGGGTAAACTAAGTCAATTAGGCACCTATATGTATATATGTATACATGTATGTTATGTATATATATGTAAGTGCACAACCAAGCTTGCTTGATGGAGGTGGTGAAGAATTCACCTTGTGACTTTGAGGTCACGAGTTCGAACCTTACTACCTACGTGTGCTTGGGAGTAGGGATTCTCTTTTATCCCCTACTCTCAATCTTTGATGTGTATAGCTTGGCTGGCTGACATGCGAGAGTTGCTGATTCAGTAGGGTCCTTCTTACCAAGGGGTTCCCACGTCGAGCCCTCCAAAAATATACATACATGTGCACAAGCACACACACACATAGACAAGGAATCTAGAGAGAGAAAGTTGGGACCACAACAAAGTCAGGTATTCAAGGGGGTGAAATAAAAAAGTAGTGGTCCCTCTTGCTTTTTAGTGGCATATTTGTAATAAAAAGGATTTGTTTTTTGTCATTTCAAGTTTGGTGCCATATAAGGGAAGTGTGTCACTTATTAAGAAATGAAACGGAGGTAGGATATACATAGTCAAATTTTTGGTGAGAAGGGATCTTAGGGTGAGAATTGTGAAGGAATTACAATTTTAGTAAAAAGGATTATATAAATTTCTCAAATTTACACAATCCTTTTTAAAATTTCAGTAAATTCATGAATTTCAGTAAATACTACAATTTTACATATTATCTTTTTTACTGAAATTGTAATCCTTTTTGGAAAATATAGGATCTTTCTTACTGAAATTTGTATTTCCTTCTTAGTTCTCATCCTAGCCTTCTCATATGAACTCATTTCTATATATATAGATAGATGATGGGGAAAAAAAAAAGTTTTAAAGGGGCCAGTGTGCCACCATACCTATTCAGTCCAACTATTACTAATAATTCTAATATAAAGCGCTCAGATGCGGAGAGAGTTATTGAAAAAACTTTAGATACTTACATGGGAAGTCAATTTGAGGAGGAAAGACTCCTAAAACAATTGTATTTATTGCTAAGGCTAAAGAGAAATCATAAATTGCAAAGCATTGGTGAGCTGGCCAATGAATTACAGTTTAGCATATCCTTATAAGAGAAACCATCAGCATAGAGAAATTAGAAGAGAAAGTACCACAAATATTGCAATATCTAGACTCTAGAATAAAATTTGCTGACTGAAACACAAAGGAACACTGGTGAGAACTATGCTGAAAAGAATAGTTCTTACAGTGATGTTATAAAACTGTGACAACAGCAGCCTCTGGCTTCTAATTACGTCACCATCACCAGTCAACTTCAGCAGTCCTTGACCATATAGTGCTAAATTCGTATTGGAACTAATAACCGAGTGTTCCTGCACAGAGCAATCTATGATTAACCTGGCTAGCAGAAAGCAATGAGACGCAACATTCCTAGTATTAGTAGAAAGAAAGACACATACCCTCAAGACAGCAAGATTTCTAACTTCAAGGACAGAAGTTGTGACAACAGCTTTGCCTCCATCAATTTGGATCTCAGAGTTCCACATTAGTAACATTTTGACAATCACTCGCAAAGCACCATAGACCTTCACCACAAAAAGGCAAGCTAGAAATCAGCCACAATGAATTACAATTCCTAGTACATAAATTTGAAAAATCTTAAGTCTGGAAAGGAGCAGCAAATTCTCCTCCTTACAAATTAGCACTACTCTATTAGTGAAGTCTGGCAAGAGTCACATGATCTATTGAAATTTCGTCAGAAGACATTGGTGAGATGAGAAAAATTGTCGAGGAAGACTTTGAGAATAGATAATTCGAAACCAAAATTAAAAAAAAAAAAAGAGAATAAAAAGAAAAATGCAGATACCCCTGAGAGCCCCGATAACCAAAGGACAGCCAGAGTTGTCAGAAGATGGGACACAAATAGAGGTCAGAGTTCAAACCCCTCCCTCACAGGCAAATACATTGGAATAGATCTTTCCGGAGACTTCTCCACTTTACCAACCAATATAATGTGCCAAATAACTATAGTCACTCTAAAAACCCCAAAAGAAGGGAGGACACTGGACGTGGAATGTGAAGTAGACATTCAAGCTTGACACTTGAAGAAAAATAACATACACTTTAATGCACTTAAGTAAAAGATTTTAACTTTAAGATAGCAAATTTTCAACTGACATCTAGCTTATCAGTTTAGCTTTCTAACATAGCCTAAAAGTGCCAAGCCTAATCTGCTTAGAACATTTTCTTCAAGAGAAAGAAAACAAATAACAAAATTTCGCTTCTGTAAGACCATTCATGGAAGCAAAGTGATTGTTATCACTTATCAGACTGCTTAAATGTGCTAAAGCCCTTGCCTCTACAAAAAAAATCACATTTAACATCTGGCTATAGGGTCAGTCATATTATATATTGGTTTTCTAGTCATTCCAAGCAGATGCGAAGCAGGTATTCAAAGTGTAGGGAGCATGCTAGTATTTATAAACAAGCACATATATAAATATACGGTTTTTTCACCAAGTACCCCCGAGTTTTCAAAAAATTCACCTGGTACCCTCCAAGTTTTCAAAATTCACAGGGTACCCCTAAGTTTCAAACTAATACACGGGATACCCTTAAATGCCCTTAATGACTAACGGCGTTAACCGCCGTTAGTCATTAACCCTAATTTTCTGCTTTAACCCTAATTAATCCCTAATCTTAACCCTAATCCTAACACTAAACCCTAACACTAACCCTAACCCACCACCCCACCACCCACCCTCCCACCACCGCCGCCCACCTCCCCCACCCTCGCGCCGCCCTCCTCCCCCACCCTCGCGCCCTCGCGCCGCCTCCTCCCCCACCCCCCGCAGCCCCTCCCCACCCTCGCGCCGCCCTCCTCCCCCTCTCAGTTCATTTCAGCAGTCCCCCCACCCCTCCCTCCCCATCGCCCCCCCCCCGACCTTCCCCCACCCCCGCACCAACCACAGCACCACCCCCTTCCATTTTCGCCGACACTGCCTTCTCCACCCTCGCTTCATCTCAGATTTGCGCCGCCCAGTAGTCCTCCCACCCATTCGATTTTAGGGATGAAACACAGGCGACGCCTAACAGTTTGAGGGGACGCTGCAGAGGTGGTGGGCGGCTCGTTGGAGGGCGGTTCGTGCCGAGAAGAGAGCGAAGGAAAGAGAGGTACTGGGCGGCTACAAGGTGGTGCGCACAGGGTGTGGGTTTGCGGTGGTGGGGGAGAAATCGAATGGGTGGAGGATGAGGGGGCTGGCGAGATTAACAGGGTGGGGGAGAGACAGTGGGGGGGCTGCGATGGGGATGGTGGTTGCGGTGGGGCTGTAGGGGTAGGGTGGGTGGGTGGTGGGTGGAGGGGAGGGATAGTGGTTGGGTGGTAGTGGGGTTAGGGTTAGGGTTTAGATTAAGGTTTAAAATTAGGGGTTAGGGTTAGATTTAGTTAGGTTAATTAGGGGTAATTAGGTTAATGACTAACGGCGGTTAACGCCGTTAGTCTGTAAGGACATTTAAGGGTACCCCGTGTATTAGTTTGAAACTTAGGGGTATCCTGTGAATTTTGAAAACTTGGAGGGTACCAGGTGAATTTTTTGAAAACTCGGGGGTACTTGGTGAAAAAACCGATAAATATAATTTCTTATCGACAAAAAATTTGCAATATATTCTAGGTTTTTGTGTTGAACAGGATAATAAACTATACAGTAAAACTGGACCCCTCAGCTAATTTATTTCTACAGTATAGATATTTTGTCCTCTTACATCGTACCATTAACAGATTTAGTACTCCCTCTGTATTCTTTTATCTTTCTCACTTGAAATCTTGACATTATTTACAATTAGAGAAAATCTTCTTAATTTTTCGCAATATACAAGGAAAAATATAGTCATGTGGGGTCTCTTGTTTGATTCGTCTCAATGAGTACATTATTAATATTCAATCATTATAATTTTTAATAATATGTAATGAAAAATATTTAAGGTCCAATAAGTGCATTGGCAAACGCGCACAGTTAAAGTAGGAAAGATAAAAAAAAAAAATTAGAGGTATTATCGTTTTACTTAGAGGTATCCACAACAAAGTTAAGACTTAAGATAACATCAAAAATTTCTACAGTTTCCATAGCTAAGATAACCCAAAATAAATCATCACCAAACGACATAACACAAAGAAGCTTCAAAGTACTAGCATAGCATGTAAGGCTATGAAAGAGCTTAGTCTTAGGAAAGCCATCCAACTAGGTGTGTATAAGTTCTATATTGATTGGAGCTGCTATACGACTTAGGAAAGGACATGATCAACATAGAAGCAAGAAGGAAAAGAAAATGAAGGGGAAAAAGATGTGTGTAGCATGAGGCGACAGATTGCATTGAACTCACAATCATCCTTCTTCATCATATATTACATAGGGAAACAGCTCCTTTGAGAGTATATTATGTAGAGATTGCTTTTATACGAAATACAAAAGGGGGACAAAGTGGAAAGACAAATGGATTGCGAAGCTGGGCCAGGCATATACCCCCCCCCCCCCCCTTCAAAAAGAAAAAAGAAAAAAAAAAAAAAAAAGAGTACCTCCACACAAGTGTTAATGTATTTAGCCTAATAACTGTTTGTATTAAGATGGCCAGCACTTGATGCCAAGACAACTACATTACCAGCAATTTTGTGCTTGACAAAGTTAAAGGTAGTGTATAGATACAGCTAGTAGAGTTAATATGAATTGCCACTCACAAATAATCAAGAATGCAAACAAGGTACAATCAAGACCAATCAGTTTAGAAAGACATCAACTTCCAACCAATTTGTCTAATGGTGCACATAGAGCTCTTTTGTGCAAAGTCAAAGAAACAAGACACTCAAGCTACAAGCATTATTTGAATCGAGTTGGTCAAAATGAATGAGAATCGCAACCTGGATACCTGAATATTGGAGTCACTCATAAGTAGTTCTTCTGCAACAAGCTCAAACTCTGAGATAGGGTGCTCCTTCAACCCAAAGTTGATACTACTCCTGCTAAGCACACTTATTTGGCCTCTCAGCTTAACAACGAAGATTAATAGCCTTCAGTAACAGCACAATTAGACAGCAGTAAAATTGGAACTACTAATATACAGCTCCTAGGATATAAAAGATCTAGTGTATAACCAACAAAATAAACCCGTAGTAACCATACCAAGACTAATTCCAAATCGTTTACATAGTCTATAATATGTATATCAAAACATCATGTTTCCGCAAGCAAATGTTAATAATTTCTGAAGCCATGCTTCTCTTTCTGGCCTTTCAATAAGAAAGTAATATATATATATATATGACCAAGGACCACTATATACATACAATGTCAATATCATGTCAATGACATCACATTATCACAGTCTAAATAAAGTAGAATAAAGGTAAAACCTGAACTCTGGTCCACAGGAGTGGAACCAAAGCCTTTGCGCTGTTTTCTACAAAGACTTTGGACCATAATGGGCTGGTAGAGAAGTCCAGCAGAGGAGTTTCAGTTTCTGTGCTTATATTATCATTGCCAACTCTTAAACTGAGAAGAGTAGCATCAAAATAAGTTCCTGCTGCTCCAGCATTCTCTGGACATCCAATACTTAAACCACCTGCCAGAGCAAAGGAAAACCAACTTATTATCTACATTCTCCTGCAATGTTTCCATAAAAACATCCATAGTGGCTTATATGATAGTTGATAGACATCAAAAAACATATTCTGATAGACATTGGTGGTGACCACGAATATGGGGTCAGCGCTTCTAGTTGGCAGCCCATGGGAAATGGTGATGTTTTTGCTTCATTGTTCTTCTCAAAGGAGTAAATAGAAACTAGGAGGAGAAGACCACCAATCATATCCGATTTCTCCTCTTGAATATTTTTGAAATATTAGACTAAATGAATTCCAAGGGGGTTTGAACTTTGACCCCGTACAAGAAGGGGGACTAGGGTGCCCCCTAAGCACCTACAAGTCTCTCAACCGAAAAACCAACAGCAATATTATCCCAATCAATATAATTAAGGGTTTACTATTTACCGTCCGTATTTACTAAAACCGTCTGTACATTTATATCTATTTTGTATTTTCTTTTTTAACTTCTCAAAAATATTACAATTTCAGATTTTTTAGTATGAACTAAATCAACTTTTTGGTTCTCTCATGGTGGAAACGGACAAAAAATTTGTTAAAATTTTTTTTTTCAGTTCTACCATGGTGGAAACGAAATTTTGTTTTGTTTCCACCATGGTGGAAACGAAATGATTCCATGAAGAGTAGTGAAAAAAAATAAAAAATAAAAAATTGAAATCTCAGAAAACAGGGGATAGAGGAAGAAGGGTCGGGGGATGCGTCGTGGGTGGGAGGGCATGCGCGGGGAGGAGGAGACGCGCGGGGAGGAGGAGACGCGCGGGGAGGAGGAGACGCGCGGGGGGGTCTTCGAGGGGAGGGGGAGGGGGAATGGGTGCTGGGTTTTGCAGATTGGCTGTGAAGGGGAGAGGGAGGGGGAATGTGAAGGGCTGGGTGTCTGGGGGGCTGCAAAGGTTGGGCTGGGTGGGATTGGAAAGGGGACCGGGGGGTGGCTGTGGGGGTTGGCTGCTGGAGGTTGCAGGGGTGGGGTGGGGCGATGCTGGTGGGAGGCTGGGGTGGGGGACTGGTGGGAGGTGGTGGTAGTGGTGGTTGTTATGGGGGAAGAAGAAGTAGAGGAGGGGAAAAAAAGAAAAAAAGACCATATAAATAAGGACGATATATGATAAATACGGATGGTAAATAGCATGAGGGTATAATTACTGTAGCAGACAGATTTCCTGATTCCATCTTGTTAGCGTATGAACTATTAAGGGTCAAAGTTATGCAACCTTGGCACCTTTCCCTTCAGCTGCAAGGATGACTTTTTATTAATCCCATGATTGTAAAACAAGGCATCCTCTTTATAAAAGCATAAATTACCCAAGCAAAATCAATGTGAAACAGCAACCAAACCTATTGCTTATCAGTAAAAAGATAAGCTAGAAGGAGCCTTGTCAAGCGCCCAAGTGATCTTTGGTGAACAGAAAATGGAAAACACGACTTCATAAAGTAGGTTTGGCATCATATAAAATGTCTGCAGAAGGTCGAATAACACCACATAATCAATGAGGTTTACAGTGCACTCTGCCAAAGTCTATATGCAACTGATGATCCATAGAAAAGGGAAGTCACCTCTTCCAAACTTGTTTACGACCAAAATGAACCAGAAAACAACAAAAGGGCAAGCAAGAAATCCAAGTTTAAGACCAAAAGAGTAACCTATTTGTTTGCATGAGATGATTGGTCATATTATACATCAAGAAAAGGCTTCTCATGTAGAAATGGCATATAAAGAATTTATTCTACGATAGAGCCGTCCACCATGAGAATGCTGATTTATACAACATTTGAATGGGGATGAAAGGAAACATAATTCAACAAAGTGAGACGATGCAGGTTTTTCATAAGAAAGCACAGTGGGGGTGCTTTGAACTCAAAATATGCAAGAGCGGCCAGGATGTGCGCATATATATATATATATATATATATATATATATATTATATATAATATATATTATATATATATATATATATATATATATATACCAACAGCAAGTACAGCTTAACATTTTGTAAAATTAGATACCCTAGCATAGACTTTCAGCTTGAAAGCAGAAAAATTCCCATTCCACTCCAAAACCGTAACATTGATCACAAGATTTTACACTCTAAAAACCCTTCCTACACATGGATCCAGCAGGCCAATGACCACTATAATCTACATTGTGATGTGGAGCCAAAGGTATTTAGGCAATTAGGCTCCTCAATGGATAAGGAGAGCTAATTCAGACAAAGCCACATTACTTAGTTGAGCTTCCCATCCTTGAGATCATGACACAAAGGTATTATTAGAAAAAGGGGGGCGATGAACAATTTTTCATATTCTTATTCACCAATTCCAGGCATGAATATTGTCCAGATCTCTACATGGGTTAGGCATTTTACCATCCAAATACTTTGCAAATTGAGGAGCTTCACAAAAATATATTTGATCGGCAACGTGTAGAAGCCAGAGATTTAAACAATACAGACAAAAAAGGCAAGCAAGCTAAAAATGCACACAATAGGTATTTTACTAACTCAGTCTAAGCATAGCCATAAACAAAATTGAGGCTAGAAACAATTGCCAATTAACAAAGATATCTTGCTGTTTATGAATGTAAAAAACATCAGTGATCAGAACAAACCATGCACAGTTATTTCGACATCTTGTACGCTGTAGCAATGAAGTGATATTCTTCCACCACCTCCTCCTCCCCATCCTCTTCCACCTGCTGCGCTGATAGTACCAATACCTTTCCTAAATGAAAAAATTGCATCGATTAACTTTTACCATCAAATGGAAAAGTCGTGAGTTATGCTGAATCTTTTTTCTGCAAGCACCATATTTTAGACAATCTATGTTACTCGGATTCTTCATTTTACCTAAAGTAACTGCAACGGGTCCTCGACACTGTGACATGGCCACATGCATATGGCTTATGGACACTTCGACACCTCATATTGGGCCATAATCAGGGAAACTAATCATAAGATAGACGAGGACACTTAGACACATACCCATCTCACACTCGTGTACAGAAGTCTGAGTAACTTAGTAGACAACAGTAATTAGTAAGTTTTCATATTCTCATTCACCAATTTCAGGCATGAACATACACACAAACATGTATATATGTATATAGACCTAGCTGAGTTAAGTTATTCTTCCAAGTATTGTATTAGATAACATCTCCGGAAGCATATGTTATTTTTGCAAGTATAAGATAACATCTCTGGAAGCATTTTGACAGTGCCTGTCAGAGATAAACTTGGATAAAGTTCAATTCCCCAGAACTCGCAAGAAGTGAGATGCACATTATGTGATGTTATATTGTTTTTGTTCGAAGGGACAGTAATGTTACATTATTGATCGTTGTTACGGTTTTTACATGAATATAACTCGGAGGACCTTTTACATTTAGATATGGACCAAGTGAAGTAGAAGCAAGTTTAGGAATATTAAATGCAGTAGCCAGTAGTCCCTATAGACCTTTTTAAAGAATTTTTTTATATATACGGGGCCACCTTTGAGACATGAAATGGTTAATCAAAAGGTCCAAGGTTCAAATCCTTCCACTTTACAGGCAATGCCTAAGAGCTAAGCACAAGAAGAAAATTTTTCTCTCGTACTATGTTGTCATTGGCTCATTGCCATCTCTTTAAGTGCATACCTATATCTAAAACAATTCAGCAATATAGAAATACCATAAGTAGCAAGCAAGAATCAATAATAATGTCGGAATTAGAGGTAGCATCTACTCTTCAAATATACAAAAGTTGCATGCCTGAGAGCAAACAATCCCCTTTGAGTGTACTCACAGCTTATAAGAATTTATGATAATGCTCCCTCCAGAACCTCCACCACCACTCACTCCTCCATCACCACCTTCGGCAGTTACAGACCCATTCAAGTACAACTCATCTCTTGCTATGAGTTTTACACGTCCCCCACCCATACCTCCAAAGGGTTTATGAGTAGATTTACCACTTCCCTTGCTCCCGTAGCTCCATGGTCTAGATACATTGGACCATGAGTAAACATCTCCACCCCAAGCATCTCTTTGCTCATTTCTCAAGCAAGAAGCTCCCCGGCCTCCATGTCCTCCACCGGCTCCTTCATAGCCAAAGGGAGTGCCACTAGTTTGAGGAGGTGGTCTACCGCCAAGGGCTGTAGTATTTACTGAAGAATTCTGTCCAAAGCTCAAGCTATGGGCAGAAATAACAACTGAACCAGCCATAACAGCAGCATTAGGTCCCACTTTCACATTCCCAGATACATTAAAGGTTATGGAACACCCTTCAATGGGACATACAATTGAAACATGAGGAAGTATCTCGAGGTTTCCCGTACCAAAAGCATAAATACTTGAATTCAGATGTACATGTGAATTAACCACGCAAGTAGTATTGAAGGATCCAACACCTTCAAGGTCCTCACAAGATACCAAATTGACTGATAAGGACATAAAATTTGAGGTATCTTCATATCCACTAATATTTTCTCCTGAGCTGTTACCCAGAATTGGCACAGCATTATCGCTTAATGAAAATTCAAAACCATTATCCCCGCCTACATACCAGCCACAAACACCACTAAGTACCAAGAATAGAACCAGTGACAAGAGAAGAAAGCGGTAAAGGTACCACTGACAAAACACAGAAGGCATCCGCATCCACTATGCAAATTGCTAAAAAATCTCCTGCATACAAACAGAAATTGTTTTATTGGCCTCACTAAACAACTCAAAACAAGCAGATCAGCCAGAGGCAAGTATGTTTACAGGGTTGTTTTGGCAGCCTTAAAATTGGCTGCACAAATATTAAGAAAAAAGTTGTTCATCGAGAGGCTACAATTGAAAATACCCCCTTGAAGTTTGAACTGCAAAATATCATGCCTTATCATTTATTTTTCATTCGGGCAGATGGGGGTTCCACAAATTCATCAAGAAGTTTGCATTATAGAGAACTACTTCCTCCATTTTTTTTTAGATGACCAGTTTTGACTTTTGACACTATTTTTGACTTTTGACACTATTCACATATGTAAATTTAAGAAAAAAATATGAACTTTTTGTAATTTTTGCTTATTGATAATTAAAGATATAAAGATTCAAGATAGTGCATTGGCAAGTGTGTCCATAGGAAACGGGTCAACTAACAAAAAGAGGAAGTAGTAGCAAACAAATATCAAATGCAAAGTCAAGCATTTTCTAGAGAAAATCCAACTCTATGACCACTTTTTGGCAAAAAACCACTAGACAATTGTTATTGTCATGAGATGACAAATTTAGATACTCATGGCCATGTCAATAGCAAACTTAGACTTCAGTAAACATAGCTTTCACTTGTCTCTCTCTCCCCATAAACACAAACTAACCACACAACAGCACATCAAATTCATATATTCAGTGTGTGAGATGCTCGCCATGGTACTCGCTACAAAAATCAGCTTAGTTACATGACATAACAAGTATAATTTGTAAAAAAGCCTATTTGGCCAACAATGCCCTTTAATCATAATAGTACTAAAGCGGGATTAAAAAAGAAAGATATAGGTGGTATGTGGCAATTGGTTGTTAGGATGTTTTTATTGGCTATTTATAGGAGTGCTTGGTAAATTCAGCTATTAATATTGGTTGTTTGCAAATGTGTTTGGTAAAATTAGAAATGGCCAATGTTGCAGGCCAATCTAGCCCGTCCAGCCAGCCCACCTCGTGGGCCGTGTGGGTTGAGCCTGCAAAAAGCATGGTTCAGCCCGCCTCGAATCGTGAAATTGGTGAATGTATCGTAGGTCGGATTTTTTGAGCCCAGCCTATAAAAGCCCAATACTAAAGCTGTCCAACTCGGTCCACGAAATCAGTCCACCCGGCCCATTAACCGGCCCAACCCAAGTATGTATATTTTAATCAAATTGTATATATTTTAATCAAATTGCATATATCATAATTCAATCAAATTCAAAAATAATAAAATTATTCATTAATATATAAATTAATTTTAAAGGTTTTATTTATGTAAAATAAAAATAATGAATAATTTCAATGATTCAATAATTAAAAAAAAAAAAAAAAAGATTTCCCATGTCAGACCAGTGATTCAATAATGAATAATTTCAATGATTCAATAATTGGCGATTTTCTCTATGCAATAATATGCCATTACACTATCCAGATAGAAGATGGATTGTAAGGAGTCAATTTCTTATAATATAGAATTATTGATTATGATCCCTATCTGTAGAGAATAATGTCTCTTGATATAAGGGCCTATGTCCAAATGGCACATTGTATTTTAAGATGACATCACCCCTTTCCAACCAGTAAGTAGAGGGGATATTCAAACATGCACATTAGCAAACTGCCAATCCCCATCCCCCCCCCCCAAAAAAAAGACACATACACTCTTTTCAACCCCCTAAACAGTCATGCCTAACTCGTTCCTGCAACAAGAGGGATTGCAAGCAAAAACCATCAAATGCCTGTAAACAATTCCAAAGAAAAGTAACCATCTCAAGATGTAACAACCACTGACTCCAAGTTACATCACTTCACAAGCATGGAAGCCACAACTAAAGGGAAACAAATCCAATATGTTGGCTCGTTGGTCTTAAGTCTCAGTAAAGGGTCAAACCAGGAGTAGGTTCTTATTTTAGTGAGAATTTATGCTCAAATTTTTGCCTCTGTAACGGGTACATTCTCTTTGAAAGGAGATAATTGGATGGAGGGAGTATTTTATCAGTCTTTGTTTTATCTTCTTTTTTTTTCCAAGGATTGTTTTATCTTATTCTATTCTAATTTTATATTAGTTGCATTCTTGATTATTTACTTATTGATCTTTATTTCGAATTTATGTTATGTTTTTGAAATGTTTCCCCTTGCTACATTTTGTTCCACTACTTTTCTTGAAATATTATCACACAGTTCTCTCGGAAATAGTACCCATACTAGTTTAGACAAGTACCGTTGTTGATGTAATTATGACAAGCAACAAGTACACGTTATAATTTAGTGACAGAAAAATTGCACCCCTCACCCCTGTAATTAGAAATGTATTTAACATTCAGAATTACCTTCTGCCTCTTACTTCTATGCTAAAAGAATACATTCCCTGCTCCAATAATGTTCTCTAACAAGTAACAAGCTACATCTTTGGTATCTTTCTATAATCTTTGCCAGGTTGCCTCGTAATCTACCCATGAAGAAATTTAAGAAGCTAGAATACAAGAACAAATTTCTACTTTTGAAGTACTTTTTGCCAACCAGAACACACTCTCTCCAAAAAAAAAATGCATGAGCACAATCCCTTCTTTCATTCTTAATCTATTTCTCTCTCCCTCAGCAACGGGTGGATAAACCAATTGATTACTTCTCTCAAGCCACCAAAAGCCCTTAAATTTTGCGTTTTCCCTTCACTGATTAGTGTTTCAACTTACAGCTCTATGGAGGTGCAATGGATTGGATTTAGCGGATGAAGTAACATGTCTAAACGTTCATAACATACCCCCAGTATCGAACTCATCTTCCAGGTTGTATCTTGCTCCAAATCATGAGACGATTTGAACGGGATGAAAATGGCGGGTTAGAGAATAGACGAGATAGTTTCACTAACTAGTTCTGTCTGATAACATCTAATCCATCTGTGATTGGCTTGATAATTGATGGCACATCCTTCACTATTAAGTGAAGTTATATGTAGATCTAATCATGGTTTCACCACCTACTTACAATCAAATTAGTAATATATTGATCTCATTCAGAAGCTGGTATGATATAGTCTCCTCACTACGCTCGAAGTCATCAAATGTAATATGTATCATAAGCTATTACTCCCAAAAACAAAACTCGATTTCCCATGGTCCAAGGAGGTGAGAACTGAGGATATTAGGAATGGCATTCGAGAATCATGCATCCTCAGACCTCGATATCCCTATAATTGCAATTAATTTGAAACAACCGGTTTTTCGACTCGAATGCATCGAAATGTGCAACATTCTCCGTCTCCCCAAATACCAATATCATCAATAGACAAGTAAGCCTCTGAATTTTTTTTCCAGGTGATCATACATTCACCAAGCATTCATTCTATAGACAAAAGAAAACCTAAAATTCACAATGATTATATTAAGTAAAATTCCCCCAAAAAACCAAGAACATGCAAGTGATTCAGCACTGTTAAAACACTTACA
The DNA here is from genome assembly GCF_026745355.1 of Beta vulgaris subsp. vulgaris. Taxonomy (NCBI): domain Eukaryota; kingdom Viridiplantae; phylum Streptophyta; class Magnoliopsida; order Caryophyllales; family Amaranthaceae; genus Beta; species Beta vulgaris. The sequence goes on from NC_079206.1 coordinate 13,958,259, forward strand.
CACAAAAAAAAATCAACTTCAACATCTCAACTCAAACACCCAAAAATTATCAAGAAAAATTCTGTAAACTAAAAAACACGCACAATTCTACATTACCCAGAAACAGCACATACAAGATTCAAATTCTAGCAATCAACAAACACAAAAAAGTGAAAAAAAAGGGTGAAAATCAGAATTTTTACATACCAGATTAAGAGGAGAGAGAGTATGTTGTATTGTTGTGTGAGAAAACCCCAGGAAATTTCTAGAGAATTAAGGTGATGGATCTTTGAATTTTTTTTTTGTCCCCTGAAAATGATGATTAGAAGAAGAGATGGAAATTAAATTTGAGTAGAAGCTGGCTTTTTCGCTTTCGTTCGCTTTTAACTTTGAAGCAGTGAGTATAAGAGTAGTAGTAGTAGTGTAGTAGTAAGTGGTCGCTATCCCAGTAACAATTTGAAGCTACGTCAGATTGAGACTTGTCTTTTGAGAGCCATCTGTCATTTTTTATAATATTCTCTTGCTGTTTTAGGTGGAACATTGATTGAGTAACGTTTTCACTTTTCTGCCTATTTTATTTTATTTAAGAGCTTTTGTTTTTTAAGCTTTTGGTTCAATCTTCTTACTATTGCTGGTTTTTTTTAGGAGCCATCTGTCAGTACTCAGTATGGCTATTTGCTAGTTAGCTGCACTATCGTAATCCGTCGACCGTGCTCCCGAGATCACCATGTGCTTCGTGCTCCCAACACAAAACGCACCTTCTAATAAGCAAAACATGGATTCTAAAAACTGTAAATATCCAATAGATTATTTAGTGAAACAATATAGAACATATTTTGCGCGGAATAACAAAGATTAAAAATCAACATATTAAACCGCAAACTCATTTGAAACTTCCATTTCTCTCACTTCCACAAACCAATCAACTTCCAAAAACCTTCATTTTCTCTCACTTTCTCTCTGAAAAAAACTCACAATTTTCTCTCATTTTCTCTCTTAAAATCAAATTTCGAAGAATTATACAAAGTGGAAGATAAATCGAAAAAGCAAATTGCACAACAATATGTTAGAATAAAAAGGTATAAACATTGATTACATCTTCAATTTTACTTTTGATCTTACTTTCTGATAAATATTCTAACTTAGTAAAAATGTTTATGAGAATTTTGTTGCAACTGTACACAAAACAAACTGAAAAATCTGCAAGTTCTACACAAGAAACTGAAGTGTAAGTTCTACTATATCGGAAGTTCTATTTTCATTACCTATATGTTCTATTTTCATTACCTAGATGTTCTTTATACATTGAATGTTCTATTTCGTATGTTTTATTTTCTAAAATTCATAAATGTTTCTATTGCTGTAAACTAATGTTCTATTTTGTAAACTGAATATTCTATTTCGTATGTGCTATATTGTAAACTGAATGTTCTATTTTCATATGTTCTATTTTCTAAACTAAATGTTCTATTTCATATGTTTTATTTTGTAAGCTGATGTTCTATTTTGTAAACTGAATGTTCTATTTTCGTATTTTCTATTTTCTAAGGTAAGTGTTCTATTTCATATGTTCTATTTTCTAAACTAAATGTTCTATTTTATATGTTCTATTTTGTAAATTGAATGTTCTATTTCATATGTTCTATTTTGTAAACTGAATGTTCTATTTCATATGTTCTGTTTTGTAAACTCAATGTTCTATTTTTGTATGTTCTATTTTCCAATGTAAGTGTTCTATTTCGTATGTTCTATTTGGTAAACCTAATGTTCTATTTTCGTATTTTCTATTTTATAAACTCAATGTTCTATTATCATATGTTCTATTTTCTAAAGTAAGCGTTCTATTTCATATGTTGTATTTTGTAAACTGAATTTTCTATTTCGTATGTTCTATTTTGTAAACTGAACTTTCTATTTCATATGTTCTATTTTCTAAACTAAATGTTCTATTTCATATGTTCTATTTTGTAAAGTGGATGTTTTATTTCGTATGTTCTATTTCCTAAAGTAAGTGTTCTATTTCAACAGAACCTCTTTTTAAGTGTAATTGCAGCAAAAATGAAATGCAACTAGTGTATGTTTCTTAATGATGAGCTTTCGCTTGTGTTGCCGAATTGCCGGGAAGGTGTTCTCAGCGAAAACTTCAGCAACTTGGAAAAACATCCTAGGAAGAAAAGTTTGTTAAGTTGGGTCTTGGTTTATAACACCAACTTATTGTCCATCTTTAGATTTTACAAATTTTCACATATTATTATTAATTTGGATGAAATGTGTATACAAAATTGTGGGACGAGTTCTTTTTTTTTTTTGACAATAAGAACACAACACAATATCTATGCCAACAATCCCTTTCTCGCTCCATCAATTTGAAGGAAGTAGTATTCTTGATTGACTGTAACCTCCTGCATGTGGCTTTTCTCTTATGGGCCCACCAGATTACTCACCCTTCTTTTTATGTCATTCTTGCATAACTCCCCTAGTATGTTCCTCCTTTAACAACCTCTCAACTTCCACTAGGATCTCTATTGGCTTCCCCTGACCTCCTTTGAATACTAGTTTATTCCGATATAACCAGATGGATTATAGTCATATGACCTAATCTGAATGAGCGCAATGTCTCAAATAACCTCAATCTAATTTCTTTTTTTGGTACCTAAGTTTTGTAAAGCTATTCAAGATTTCGAGAGCATACAATGCATATGGGAGCCGTTTCAATTTTTTTATTAAAAGAAACAGAGTTTTACATAAAATTGGATACATATAAGGAGCTTTTGATAAGAAAAAAATAGAGAGTGATTTGAATAAACAACCTAAATTATTACTAGTAAATAAATTACAGACCGGAGTACGAGGTGGCATATTTTATCCTCATATACATTTTATTAAAATAAAAAAATTTAAAATAAAATAAATTCATAATGATTACGATAAAAGTTTGATTCGATGATATTGACTACAACAATTATGTTACTTATAATGTCAATCATTAATACTTTACGTTAGAAGGAGCTCAAGTAAATAACAAAATAAAATTAAAAAAATGTTTTTTAATTTATCTTATTAATTATCAAACTTGATGACATACGAATATAATTTTACCACATAGAAGATAAGTCGATCTTCAAAATTAGTTTGCAACTAGAGATATGGCATTAGAGATATGGCATTTGGTGGTAGAATTATACATGTGTCGTAGTCAAGCGCTCCTCACACGTAGTAGTAGTAATAATAATAATAATAATAATAATAATAATAATAATAATAATAATAATAATAATAATAAAATAATAATAATAATAATAATAATAAAATAATAATAATAATAATAATAATAATAATAATAATAATAATAATAATAATAATAACAATAATGATACTACTAATAATAATACTAATAATAATAATAATAATGATGATGATGATGATGATGATGATGATGATGATGATGATGATGATGATAATAATAATAAGTGTATGATCAATAGATGCTTAATAATTTTATTTTTTTGCCAAGAAGGTGCTTTAATGATAAGCACTATGATTATATTAATGAAAAAAAAATAATGATTTCACAAGCTCATAATCAAACTATTAGTTCATTGAGGTTGTCTTGTAAGAGACCGCCTACTTTAATTAAAATTAGGCAATATTAAGCCTAATATTAAAAAGAAAATTAGCTCAATAGTAACTATTGTAATTTCTTTCAGTAACTAGTTTAATCCATTTAACTAGGTCTATTTTTATATTAAAATTAGACTGTTTTTTTTAATAATTTTTGTACTTCCTCCGTCTTTAATTAGATGTTACACTTTCCTAAAACTGAATTCTTCAAAATAGATGTTACACTTTTTTTTATTTCCTAAATTGAAAAGTTTTAGGCTACAAAATTACTCACTTATCTTTATTTATAACAATTAACCAAAATTAAACTAACTTAATTTAACCTCATTATATACTAATCTAAATTAACTAAACCTCCTCCTTCTCTTCTACCGTCCCTCCCCCACCACCTCAGCTGCCCAATCCCTTCCCCCACCTTGCAGCCCCCTTCCCCACCACCACAGCAGCCCCGCCCACACAAAACCTCCCCACCACCCCCACCCCCCGAAAACCACGCCATCTTCGCGCAAAACCTGCCATCCTCTTTGCGCAAAACCAAGTCGGTCCTCCATTTTTTGCTGTAGAGGTGGGGTTTTCGGGGTTGTGGTAGGGTTTTCGGCGCGTGGGTGGGTGGTGGGGATTTCGGCGGGTGGGGTGGGTTTTTGGGTGGCTTGGTGGGGTTTTCGGGTGGCTGGGTGGGGATTTCGGCGGGTGGGGTGGGGTTTAGGATGGCAGGGTGGGGTTTTCGGGTGGGTTGGTGGGATTTTCGGGTGGCTAGGTGGGGTTTCGGGTGACTGGGTAGGGTTTTCGGGTGGGTGGGTGGGGATTTCGGCGGGTGGTGGGGGTGGTGGTGGGAGTTCACATGGGCGGTGGTGGGGAGGGGGGCTGCGGGGGTGGGGAAGGGTTGGGCTGCTGGGGTGGTGGTGGGGAAACCAAGTTGTGGTCCGTCTTTTCTCTCTCCTCCCTTCCCTAAAACTCCCCATGTGCAATGGTCCCCACATGCTTAATCCCCTACCCTTATTCTCTCCTAATCACTCCTTCAATTTTTGCCTAGGGAACCTAAATTTTCAAAAGTGTAACATCTAATAAAAAACGGAGGAAGTAGTTCAGTTTAGCTCCCAATATACTCGTCTGTCGTCTCCTTTCCCAACAAAACAATGGAGTATAAAGGAGAGAGCAAATTGAGAAAGTATCCCTTAATTTTTAGTGATCGTTGAACCTCCAACGGCTAGTTTTCTCTACACTTCCACTTCGTCTCTTCCCTCTAACGGCACAATCTTTCTCTCCTGCTTCCTGTTTCACTGCTCTCTCACCCTCTACCAATTCTAGATTCAAACTAGATCAAACTAAAGGAGAGAGAAAATTCAATTTCTTTCTTTGTTTCAAAATTTCTAGGGTTTTTCTAATCGATTCGATTCCCCCATCTTTACCCCAAAACTCCTCGAAAATGGCGTCGGAAAACCCTAAGCCCCAATCATCATCGGAAAGTTTCAACTTTGATGCCCAAAAATTCCCTACATCATCCACGATCTCGACCTAGGGTTCGTGAAGTGATTTCAAGATTCATATCGCAAGTGCCGAAATCTCCGATGATCCCTGAATAAATCCCTTCGATTCGCCAAAATTCACTCTCTCTGAAGTTGATGTAACCAATGGGATTTCCTCCGAGAAGGATCATGATGATGATGATTATGATGATGTCCATGGGGTTAAGTTGCTTCATGATGATAATGATCATGATGATGATAATAATTATGAATCAATTTAATCCCATGGAGGGGAAGAAGTTGGCGACGAGGAAGGGTGGCATACTGGCATGATGATGATGATGTCCATGGGATTAAGTTGCTTCATAATTATTACCTTCAATAGAGGATGGGCGATTTCCTAAATGGTAAGGCTGAAACATGCTTGAATTTCCAGAAGAAGCATTATTAGTTTATATCATTTACTGTTGCTTAAGATTTTTAGTTGTGTGACGATAATTTAACAAACTATATTTGTGTGCCTAGAATTATCAGGTGGAAAGCTGCAGATATGTAATACCCCGAATTTTCAAAGATTATTTTATTATTATTTATTAAGATTTAACATTATTTTCACTTAAAAATTTATTTTGTGATAATGAGATTTCATTTGTCAATTATGTTTATTAAAATAATAATTTCGTTTAGTTTGATTTATTTTAACAAGTTTCAACCAAATCACTTACTTATTATCCATTTCATTATCAAACTCTTTAAATTGATTTATGGATACCTTGGTTCATTGTCCATCCACATTGGTAATCCAAGCCCAAACATTAGTCCATAGTCCAAGTCCATGTGTCATTTACCAAAAAGAAAAAGGTAAATTAAAACAAAATAAATAAAGGAGAAAGTGAAAATCAGTTTTTCACCATCCTTCCTCCTTCCTCCATCCTCCCTTTCCTTCCAATTCAACAGTAAATTAATTAGTTCAGCAACTTGCAATACTTGTCAGTAAAAATTTAATCTTCCAACTAATATCAGATTTTAGGGGATAGCTTCACCTCCCTACACCATAGCCTCCATTAATGGGGACTTGATCAAGCTTAAAAATTTCTGACCAAATCCCTCTATAAATAGTGACTTCATTCTCATCAGATTCCTCAAGCAAAACCATTTCAAAGGTTTGCTTCACTCCTTCTCTCCCTCTTTAATTTCTGAAATTCTGATTTTTAAAGGTTAAAATAGAAAAATTCTAAACCCACCATTATCACCACCTTCGAACCACCAACCCAGAAAATCCAACCAACCCAGAACCACCGCGACAAAAACCGCCCCACTTCCGCGCCCAGCCAAGCCCATTCGCAGCCCTCTTCGCCCAACCTCGACCCTCTATCGCCCAGCACCTCCACCAGCCGCAAACCCGCCTGTTTCCCCCTTCGCCTGAGAACCGCCGTGCGCCGGCCAAACCCCTGCGTCGAGCCTCCTCTTCGTACCCCCCTGTCGCCTCCCCTGTCTTTCCCTCTCCTTCGTTCCTTTTTATTTTCTTCTCTTGGTTTTACAAAACTGATTCTTTGAATCAGTAAAAGGACCCCCTTTCCCTTTTAAATGATTTTTGTTATTTTACCTTTATTTTAAAAACTAAAACTTTATAAACTCTCTTAAGTTCATTAAGAATTTCTTTAAAGTTATTTGAATTATTTAAATTGTTTACTTTATAAAAAAAGGGGTTATTTAGGAACTAACTTAAATCTCGTTAATATTGTAGACTCCGATTTCGTAGACAAGGACTATCAAGAGCGCTAACACGTTCGTGAACTTAGCTTTGGGCACGCGTCACGAGGTAATCTCCGATGTCCATCTAAACATAGATCCCGCTAGTGTAAAATGAATTGGTTACGTGATTATTATGTGCTTATAAAATTTATAATTATGGACTATAATTATGGATTCGAATAACAAATGGACAACAACTCTGGATTCTGATTATGATTTATGAATAATGACGAAGGACGATGTACGATATGACACGATGTTACTATAACGTTATCGGTTAATGTTATTTAATAATGATATGATTATTATATTATTATTATTATGATTATTATTATGATTATTATTATTGTTATTATTATTACTTTATGAATATTATTATCGTTATTAATTTTGAACTTTATGGAAGTTGGAATTGATAAGAAATTGTGATAACAAAATGATTATGAATCTGAAACGATAAATGAACTCAAGTGATTGATAATATGAAATAAGTTATTGAAATCTCTATGAATGATTGAGATTATGATGGATTGAATATGTTCACACTGGTTTGAACAAGATGACGTAATTAATAAGATGACGTAATTGAATAAGATGACGTAAATGTATATGTGAATTATGTGATGACGTGAATTAAAAGATGTTAATCACGTAAAGTGAAATATCGGAGGGAAATGATGAACAGGTTGCCCTGTATGAGTGGTTCAGCGGCCCCTACAGGTTCTCTGGTTACTATGCTGATTATTCTGTTAATGTCTTCCTTCTAACTTGATGTAGAAGGGGTGTGCACACTAGGGACTCTGTTATGGCCAATATGATTTTTCGTAGGTGGTTACAGGGGGTTTCCCCGGCCTACAAGTAGGTGGTTACAGGGGGTTTCCCCGGCCTACTATGTTGAAGTAAGTGGTTACAGGGGTTTCCCCGGCTTACTGGCGTTCTCTTTTCTCTCCTTGAATAATTGAGATAATTGAATTAATGAAATGATTATTCAGTGTATATATAGTGTACATGTGTTATGACTTCCAAAACTATTAGTATACTATTTTACAAAGTATTTTCAACTTAAGTATTTTACGGGATGGAGTTGGAATTACTCAGTTTATCTGATTTTGGGAGCTTGTCTCTCTTGTCTCTTTTCAATGTATTTGTGCAGGTGGGTGATCGATGGGGGAACAAAAGGGAGATCACTTAGAGTTGTCATCCACTTAGCCTATGATTAGCTTTCGCTGGAACTCTGAAACTTTTAATTAATTAGTGATGTCTAATAAACAATTTACTTAGTTGTTTTGATTAATGAATTTGAGTTGGTGTGTTGTAACTTAGCCTTGCAATTGTTTCCAAGGAGATAATTGCGGCGGTAGCACCTCCCCACCATGTTGGTTCACTTTTTTTCGTTGTTTGCTTTGCTTTTCATTCCTCTATCAAGTCTTTTATCTTTCCTAGCAGACATGATGAAGCGAGTGGATTACCTTTGACTCTTGTGCTTGCTTTTTGAGATATTTCATCCATTTCTTAAGGTACTCCTTGCTCTTTTACAGGAAGAATGAGGTGACTTTAATGACTTGCTTGTTGTTTGATCCAGTCCTAAAGGTATTGCTGACTCAATCAATATAAACTTAATTACACATAATATCTGTTAATTGGCCCTACAAGCCATCATGGCAATCTTGTTTCTTATGAGTATTTATAACTCTTGCATTTCTTGGCATAAGTTTCTCAATTCATATTATTTCTAGGAACCTTGTATTATTCTTTTTAAGTATGGTATTAACTAAATGCGGATCATACATGGCTTTCTCAAGCTCTTTGGGGCAGATATTCATGCAACTTCATGCTGGTATATACAAGATTTGAACTCTTTATGCTGGGGACTTTCTTTGTTGGATTTTGTTTGCTAACTGAGTAACTGTTAATATTTTTGTCTTGAATAATTTTCTTCCTTGTTTTTTCTCCTTTTTTCTTCATCTTTATGGATAAATATATCTTTTAATGGTGCATGTGCTGCACTTGATTCGACATGAGAGGCATACTGGATTATTGACCTCTTTGTTTGAAATACTCATGCTATCAATATCATCACACCGTAAGCATTTGTTATCTTTCATTAGTTTGTGCTATGGAAATCAAGAACCCTATATTGCTTGAATTCTCTCTGCTGAAAATCTACTGCATTGTCTTGGTAAGTTTTAGAATCAAGAACCCTTTCTTTTCTTTTTCTTCAGTCTTTAACTCCTTGTTTCAATTACCATTAAAGCTACCAAATTCTTTATCAACCATCATCACTCATCAACCATCGTTCTTCTTCAACAATTTTCGATTTTGTGGATTTTCTTTTCTGAAGGAATATTGTGTTCTTGGCTTTGCGAATTTCGGTTCTGGAAAAGTCGGATCGAAGAAAACAAATTCTGGTCCTATTCTTGGTAATATTACTCTATTAATTCACCTTAATAAGTAAGTTATAATCCTAAGTTTGATTCGTATTTGATTGATTTTTCGAATTTGGGGATTTTGTTATATTAGGGTTCTTGAGTAAATTAAACTGGGGGGGGGGGGAAAGTTTGTTATACGAAATTTGAGTAATTAGCTCATGTTTGATGGTTCATATGACTTAGTTAACATGTTTTCGGATTTAATTTGTAATATTATTAGTTTCAAGATTTACTCTAGAATTATGTTTATATGTGGATTGTTGTTAGTTGTCAAATTTTCAGTATACTATTGTAGATTGTAGTTCTTTGTTCAATGAGTTTTGTTAGAACTTAACATGAGATTTATTGTATAGTGAGAGTCAAATATTTTTGTATGGAGTTGGGTGTTTTGCAATGATTCGAATGAGTTAAAGTTCATATTTTACTCTTGTGTTAATTTTGTTATAAAGTCATACATTAAACTAATATACTTGTAATGGGTTGGATGTTGTTACTCATGGTAATGTGTAAGGTGTTCTTTTTTTGTACTTTGCGCATAAGTGTTGAACTAGTTTTGCTTTTGCTATGATGTTTGTTTTAGCTTTCATTTGTATTGTTAGGAACTTGACTCCGACTACTTTGGTCTTGAGTATAGTTGTGATATCTTGGTAATGAAGTAAGTTTAATTTCCCCTTTTGCTATATATATAAAAAGAATGAGAGAGTTAAATACTTGCTACGCATTGTTGGTATTATTTTAACTGTCTTAGGTGAACAGTAAACGATTTTTAGTTTGGTTGGTTTGTTCTATTTTCACCTTTGAGTAGTAATGGAGTAAATTAAAGCTCATTAATTAGGTTATGTCATTTATATGTGAACTATGTGAAATATAGTCAAGTGACTTAAACTATATTATTATATTATTAATTGCATGTTTGTAGAGGAACCTATTTGACTTGAGATTGAGATTTATTGACCGTGGTGGCTGGTAAGATAAGATTTCTTACTATACTTGTACAAATGAGTTCAGAATTCGTTTATATTGTTTTGAAAATATATTTTGAGATTGAGATCGTTTTTATAACATTATATATTGAAACTCATATTTGATTTCTCGATATTTATAGTGAAAGAGTTGAGATTGTTTATAAGATTTATATTGGAAAGGAGGATGTTACTCATTGTTACCAAGTTTTAATTAAACTGTGGGGGTTGCCGGTAAGCGATATTACTCGAGAATGGAAGTATGTCGAGTTAACGGTGTCGCAACAATTAGTAATTGGGAGTATATTGATCAATACTCTTGCCATTCGTCTTTCTTCTTGATACGTTATCAAGTTAGGGGTATGCATACTAGGAACTTTGGTGTTTACCTTGTCTGGTGAGTCTAGATAGCTTATTGGATTTTTATTACTTCATACTCACAGATTACCAAAAGATTATTTGAAAGTTTTACAAAATGGTTCAGAAAGAAGGATTGGATTTGAGATTGTTAATTAGAAAGTTCATATATTATATATATAATATGTACAACTTTTAAATGAATTTGCAAGATATTCCTATATATTTTGCTTGCACATTGAATAGTTTTGTTTTATTATAATATTAAACATTGTTCAGTCTTTGGCTGATATTAAGTGTTTAATGTGCAGGGACTTGAAAATAGTTAGCTTCGGTTGAGTTAAACAGTGCGTTGGATGACTGGATCACTTTTAATTTAATAAGACCTCCATCAGATCGGATTCGAAATGTGTTTGGGTTGGATTCGGATTGAGGTTTTTGAAAAAATGGACTTTCGAATCGGATTGGATTGAGGGTAATTGGATCCAAAAATCTAATATAATCGAATAATAATATGCCTTGCATTATTTATCTAGATTGGGCTTAAGTGCTTAACTGATTTTTTTTTAAAAAAAACCTAGTCCATAGTTCAGCAGGCGTAGCACTTCAACCTTTCCCCTAAAACCCTAACATAACTTAATTCCTCATTTCCTAACCTACTATGTTCTTGTTGGGCATAATTTATTTAATCGAAAAACTAGAATTTAAAAAATTGAATTTTTGAATCAGATCCAATCTAGAGTACGAGAATTCAAATTGGATTGGATCAAATTCAAACTCAATTGGTTTGGATTCGGATTGGAAAATTGAAATCAAAATTTTGTTCGAATCAGATTAGATTAGACTTTAATCCAAATCATACACCAAACTTTCAGCTCTAGCCATCATTATCTGACAAAACCTTTTGCAATTCCGAATCCCCCTCTCCTAATTCTGACCTCAATAGCCTTGGCTTGTGTTTTTTCAAAAAGCTTTTCTCTTTACCCCTCCCATAATTGGGTTTTTAATAAGAAACAAGGCACTAAAGACAAACTGCTTAAAGGTAATTATTGCAATCTAATGGTGAAGAGAGAGATTCGAGTTGTTGTTCTTGAGATCCAATGTAATAGTAATATTTACTCATATTTTTTGAGGGATAATTATTTGTTAGTAATTAACAACCTTTGTTGGCCAATTGGAGCAAAAGATGCCATTCTACTCACCTCTCCTACATCCAAATCTTCTTTTCAGGGAAGTATCTATTCCCCTATTGCCACATTTGTCACTAGATAGGAGTGTGTTGCGCATACATATAGTATAGAAGTATAGAGAGATAGAGCATAAGCGCGAAGAATGAGGATTGAGAAAATGAGATAACAAGTGCTGATGCTCAAGTGCATTCGCTTTCATCCGATGTCTACCCTGATATGCTTGTTCACAAAATTGTTCTCTCTCAATCACATTCACACAATTCAATGATCCACTTGGAAAGTTAAAGTCCAATAAAACTAAAGTAATCTTGTACACAACATAAATCAGCAGACCGTACAACGAGATATGAGCAAAGAAACAAGAAAACCTGACTTTACCAAACTATTAATTTGTGAGATTCTACGGTTGATCAACGCATTAGAGACTAGCTCTCCAACTAGCTCTCCAAGGAGAGAGAAAATGGAGAGCCACCTCTTACCCAACAATGGGGCTCTTGGGTATGTCTTGGGTGTCTCTCCATGGAGACACTTTGCAAAAGGGCTCTTGGGGGAGATACCATTTGGGTTGATGGAGAGATGGCTCTCCAATGTGTGGGACCCACTTTTTATTGTAATTACTTCAATTCTATTTTCTTCATGCAACTATTTAATGATCTTTTCTATACAAATTAAAAAAAAGATGGTAATAATTATTATGTCAACAAGTATAATTTTCCTTTATCTATAAAATGAGCCTAATATTGGATATTTAAAAATTAGTTTTTCATGTTGTAGGTTAATTCTTCATTCCATGCCAAATTTATGAAAATTAAATATTAGCACTCATAATTATATTGTTTTTTAAAAATTCTACTTTGCTTAAATTATGAAAAAGATTAATTTGTAATTATATTTAATTTACATGAATAACTTAATTTATATAACTTTGATCATAATATGAAATGAGGTTCATTTATTGACATGGGGACCACAAAATAAAGAAAATTGAATGGAGAGCTCTTTAAAGGGTTTTATTGTTGTTGGGTGTTTTTAAACATGGCTCTTGAGAGTAGCTTGAAGAGAGAGAATATGAGAGAGAGTGTGGAGAGCTAGTTGGAGAGACACCAACCATTGTACATGCTCTAAGGGGTCAACTAGATCAGGTGTAATTAGACGGGAAATGTAAGAGGGACATATTATAGGCTTAATTTCCAATTCAGATAGGTAAAAGCACATGATACCCCTTGTATGTTTGAAGGGAGTTTTTACAGATTATATATTGCTGGAATTTTAAAAGATTTTAATAACTAGTATAGTAGTACTATACTAGGAAGTGTTAGTAATTGAAATCTTAATGATGAAAAAGACTTTTACATATTTTTTAAAGGAGGTTTAAAAATATGTTTTAAAGGAGGTTTAAAAATATGTTTAGAGGAGGTTTAAAAATATTTTTGAAAGTTGCTGGAAATTATTTGAGTATTGATTTTTTGTTATGTTGATTTTTATAGGTGGAGAATTCATTGTAGGCGACTTTTAAGGTTGTGAAAGTGGCCACCCAATTTGTCTATACAAGGTACGTACATACCTATGTGTTAATGTGCTTAGTATCATGATTTTAAGGATGGAAATCATGTAGTATAATGTACATGAACTATTTTGAGTTCATATATGATTTATATTTTATTAATTCACATGGGGGGATTAATATATATATATATATATATATTGGTGTGGATTGAATCATGTTCTTCCCTTTTTATTATTATTTCACTACTCTATGAGGACCGAGGGCCTTATTTGGTAAGTTGATATTTTATATCTTTCAAAGGTAATTTGGTTGTTGGCTAGCTTCAACAAATAAGAAAGATTGGATTAAAGAGGAAATTAATCTTGGGTTGTTAAGTTGTATGATCACTTATCTAATCCTAAGATAAAAATGAAAGTTGTGATTGTTTGATCATTGTATTATATGTGTTGCTTGTGAGTCATAGCAAGTAATGAATGGTAAATCATGTAAAGTGAAACGTGGATATCAATAGCTTTAGACTTGTGCACGTCTGAAGTGTTGGACTAGTAGAGAGTTGGAGTACATGGTGGTAGCCCATGGCTATCCTGGGATCGGATTGATCACCGTTCCCCTTTTTATTTTAAGGGTTCCTCGATATCATAGGTCATGGAAATACAGAGTCGCGCTCATATTTCGTCTTCCGAAGGGAAGTCTGGTTTTTTGTCAGACAACACGTTCTATTGTCTATTCCATTTAAAGTAATTGAATTATTGGTTGTGGAATTTAGTTCAGTAAGAGTTATCTGCAAGTTATTATATTATTATTTATTTCTGTTATCATGTAGTAGTATCATGTTAGGTTTATTTATTTATTATGTAGTACTCAGATTTGATGATTACGTGCTTTTGTTTGTGTGTGTTGATCATGGTTATGCCTTATTGATCATGTGATGATCCATTTTGATGATTACGTGCTTTTGTTTGTGCATTGTCATCTACAGGTTTGAAGATTGGAGAGCTTGTGTAGTTTAAATTTAATTATCGTACTTTGGTTTATATACTTTATAGTTGGGTTGGTTTTAAGTTATCGTTGACGTTGTTAGTTGACTTTTGAAGTTGACTTTGTAGTTAATTAAATTTCAATTCTAAAGTTAGTTATTATGTTTTCCACTGTAAAATTCTAAATAAGCTGATACGTTATCACACAAGCGATAATGCTTTGATGATTCTCTAAGTTTTATATTGAAAAGGTATTTTGAAAAAGAGAGAATTATCGAGGTGTTACAGGTTCGGATCGAACCAGCTTTTTCCAACCTTATCGGTAAAAAAAGGCTTTTTCATGGTAAATTAAACTACTTCCATCGAAAGATTTGCTATAGAATGACTAATAAAAAGGAGAAAAGATGATTGTGTGGAGCTCTTATTGTTGTGCAGTCAAACAAGTTTTAATAATAAAAAATTGTTAATTTTACAACCCTTTTTCGTCATTTGCTAGAGTGTTATTAGTTAAAAAATCCTAAATCCACACCTACAACCTAGAGCTATGATAAATTTATGTCACTATTCTTTGTAGCTCAATCTACATAAAAAAACGATTTCTTATCGAAAATCCAATATCAACATATGATTTCTTATCATGAATCCAATATCATCATTACTTACCGTAATATGCTTCTTTTTCAGAAAATCAATATCAATATTTATATTCAATAACTGAATAAACATTCATTATATCACCTGATATGATTTCTTATCGAGAATATCGAAATTCACCATGATACAATCCTTTATCAGGAATTCAATATCGATATCCATAATATGAAAATGCAGTATACATAATATAGAATAAGAAAAGTGAATCGTGTGATAACGTTCCAAGTAAAACTAGACTGATTTCTTAAAATGGTCGATATACCTCTAAAAGGTTTAATCAGATGGAACTCGAAAATAACGTGTGTTCATGAGCTAAAAGTGTCTATTTCCACCATTGCACCAAGGTCTGATAAAATTTTGTTTTAACTCCACACCAAAAACAATATACATAGCGGCCCAACTTTTTGTAAATGTTAAGAAATAGTCTGTCCACTTAGGAAATCTTAACACATTCATACAATTTGGATGTGACTATGACTGTTTGGTAGGCTGTAAAATATTTCCATATTGCATATAACTGAGGATGGAGAGTACTATATACCCTCCCGCCCTCTCTTTGATTATGGCTGGTTGTACTTGTACCAGGAAGAGCCTGAGATAATATCTGTTGTTGTGTTGTATCCATCCAATTGATCACATGATCATAAATTCAAATCTCAAGAATAGATACCAACTCCTAAAGATCAGAAACAACAAAGATTTGACAATTTGAAACAGCAGAGGAATTACTAAACAAAACTAGCAATAAGCCAACTTCACAACGTTTAAGTTTTACACACTAGTATTAGACCAGACGATTAATGTATCCAAAACACACAAATATAATCGCCATCATCGCTATTCATATATGACTGTTACCATTGTAGAGTATAATTACATGTGAGGAAGAGCTGAAAGGGTTTGGTAAAATAGTATCCTTTCCCTGCAGTGCTGTACACAATCCTGTACTTCATTGCTGTTTCTGTATGAATAATGGGGCCTTCATCCTGTACGCCTGCCATATCCTTGCTTTCACTTCCGAACCCTTCCGACCAGACCATGTCATGTAAAGATCTCTCCCACAACAAATCGTTTTTGAGCCTTTTCTCAAGAGAATACCTTGGGGCCGATAACAGGGATCATTCTTTTCCTTCTCAGCCTTATTTTGGACCATCTGTGCCATATTAGGGTTTCCATAGCCAACGGCTGAAAGTCCTCCTTCAGACTTTCATCATCCTTCAAAACATTTGGAATTGAGGAGGTGGCAAAAATCATAGGTAACCTCACCCGGGCAAAAATTGTTGCTTTCATTTATATTATATTGCAATGGTACAGGGGGTCGACAAACCAAGTTGCTGATATTGAAGACTATCCCATCTTTGGCCAAACTCCCATATTTTTCAACCACTGTAGTGGACCTTCTGGTTCTGTGAGCTCAAGCCCTGCTGAGCAGACTGCTGCTGAGGCTGGGTCTGCTGGTGCTGAACATTCTGCAAATTCATGGGCTGTGTGTTGTAGTGTGTAAAGGGCTGGGAATACAGAGGATTCATCAAGCCCTGCAAGATAAACCACTTATGAGAAAATGTACCAATGAAATCAATGTTACTATCTCAAAAGAGGAAATTATTTTGACAATAGCTAACATAATTGCCTAACAAAATGGAAGAATAGTATCAGGTAGTTCAACACCAATTCATTATAAAATACCTAACACCTCTCTTCCCCAGACAAATTTAAGAACTCCAACCATCTGAAGTCTAGTCTCAAAAAATTCTAATTCAGAAGTACTGTAAGATAACAAAAGACATGTTCTATGGAAATCTATGTAAACTTTGACATTGCGTAATACCACACTCACCTGCGATTGAAGGGGGTTTGCGTTTCCAACACCAAAATGGCCCTGTGAGTTGTCATCTTGAGATGGATCATTGAAGCCAACTTGAGTAAAAAGACCTTGGGATCCATGTGCCATATAATCCTGTATATAAGTCATCAGAATTCAGCAGTGGAAAAAGTATGACAAAAACAAAACAAAGGGACGACATCATATGTTCTCCAAACCTGAGACATAAAATCACTTCCGCTACCAAAACGAGAATATCCAGCTTGAGAGTTTTGGTTCAGGAAGCTTCCTGGAAAACCAGACTGTGCTCCTTGTGTAGCATAATCAACAGAATATCCACTTTGTGAAGCCTGTCACCAATCACCAAGACACAAGTTAACACAATCTGTTAAACCACCAGTAGAAACATGTAATGGTATTGTATACTACTCGCTCTCAACTACTTAAGTTAGACATGAGTACATAGTTAGTGCCAGACTCGACTATTTAATAGAATATTTCCATAAAATAAATTAACAAATCTCTATTATATAAAGCAACACATGGAAGACACCAAAAAATAGAAAAAGGAATAAAAGAAAAAAAATAGGGAGATAACTAACTGTTTCATTTGAATGGAAAAAGGGGGGAAAGTAGGACATTTAAACTAAGCATCAGTTTTTTGAGAAAACAAAATATAAACAGTTTTTGTACCCAACTAATTTTATTTTCTACTTCATATGCTATCACACGCTATCGCACGCATTGCATGCATGTAAGGTATAGTAATAAGTGAACCTGTCAGCAGTATGTAGAGATGTAGTCTTACTCCCCCCATTTATTTAATTGCTACAATTTCCTTCAATAGTTGTTTCTTTTTAATTGCTACATTGTTTAAACTTTCCTTATTTGAAGTACTTGGCCCACCAAAAAGTAATTATATCTTTTCTGTTTTTCACTTTTCCACCAAAAAGTAATCTTCTCACTTTCCCCCTTATTTCATTTAATGGGTCAAAAAGTACCCTCCAAAAAGCTTAAAAGAGACATCGCCTAAAATCTTGTGCAAAACACAATGTAGCAATTAAGAAACGGAGGGAGTATTTAATAAGAGCAAAAGAAACACAAGCAACATTGGCTCTTTCATATGCACCCACCACCAGGAAAATTGGAAAAAAAAACAAACATATTAGACATCAAACTCGTCAGATTAGTAAACGGATGTGAAAACTCACATTGCATAGGAGACATATTCTATAGCAAGTTTGCAATGAAATTTCAGACAATAAACCATACAACCAGCCATAAACAGTAAAAAGATGAGGCACAGTACAAAAACTACTATAAACAGCAATAGTTCAATTATTATACCTGTGTTGAGAACTCCGCAATATTGTAAGGAACATGTGATCCCTGACTCTTAAAATCATCACCCAAGAAGTCCTAGAAAATTGTTCACGTGTGTTAAAATCAAACCAAGTTAAAAGGGTAGCCAAATGAAGGAGGTAATAGAGTTGATCATATTACCTGTGACATTCCACTCATTGAGAACCCATCACGGAAAGATTGACTAGGTCCTTGAACAGGCATCTGATATTCAGCATAACCAACACAATTCAACATAACGAACATTTGAAAACACAGGAAAAAACAAACAAAAAAAAAACAATCATACAAAATTACTAACATTAGAAACAAAACCAGGTTGTGACAATGGACCACCAACAGAAGGTTGGCCATTGGGACTTTCCAATGGAAAGTTGAAACTAGGCCCAAGACTTCCAACAGGTTGCTGTGAGCCTTGGTGTTGTAAATGACTTCCAATTGGAGCAGCATTGCCACGGCCAGCACCAAAACCACGGCTACCAGGCTGAGGGACTTGAGGAACTGCTCCAACGGGACCATGTACAGCACCTCGAGAGGGGATGGCATACGGCTGAGATGGTGGTGCACCATGATAAGGAGGAAGAGGAACTCGAGTCATGGGGAATCCAGTAGGATGCACTGCTGGTTTGTGTGTACCGTTGGGGGCCCCCGGTGGCATGTAGCCTGAAATTAGGCATACAGGCTTAAAATAAGACAAACCCTACCAAATGTCATGTTCTCAGAAATTACAGAACAGTGTTACAATAAAGTGTGTACGAGGAGGGGGAGGGGTGAGAGGGTCAATATGCACTCGATGAAAGCATACCTCTAGCACGACTACCTCGTCTATCAGCATTTGGGCCGGTCGACGAAACTGGTGTATAACTATCGTTAGGCAGAATACCAGCTGCTGCACCATAGAATAGTCTGCGATCATTATAAATCTGTAGCAAGATAATAAAAAAATAAAAAAAAAGAAAAACATGTTAGCTATGTATTAACTTGACGAGAGACCCGTGCTAGCCAGTAAAATGGAAAACAAGATGGGACAATAAAATAGAATATACCTTCTTTGGTTTCTGAAACTGAACCATACTTTGCTTCAAGTTACTAAGAGGTCCTTCAACCAAACACTCATGCTCCTAAATCAAACAAACAAGGGTAAATATTAAAAGGAGAACATTGTCAAATGTAAATAACTGCATCCAACCATTATGGAGTTGACTCTTATCAAGATTAGAGCCCTTAAAAAGGCAACAGAACAGGCACCACAATAATTTTTTAGGGATAGGGACAGATGATTGCACTTGCTAGTTTTTTTTTCCAGCCAAATGCTTACCTCACTCAAAGAGCATTGACAAAACAAGCAGTAATTAGAATTGTACCTTATAATGAGTCAATAAACTATTCCAAAGTGGCTGCTTGCTCAGAACTTTAGGATTCCCCAAGATAACAATACCATAACGGGCACGTGTCAGTGCAACATTGAGCCTACGAGGATCATTGAGGAATCCAATACCCTGAACACAGCATACGATAGTCAATTGACAGCAAACATCGAGATACGACACAAATTTCAAAAAAATGGTCAAGCCACTATGTTATCAACATTCAACATCTGTAAGCAATTTTAAAAAGTTTACAAATCCCTCCTTTTCTTGATCTTCAGTACAAAACACTTCACAAGCAAACACATGCTGAATCAAAATCCTGATTTTTTGAAACCAAAAAAAAAAAAAATACACCATCCACACCATATACACATTTGTCATTTAACAAAAAGGATTAAAAAAGACACAGAATACAAATGATGTGCTAGATATTGTATGTAGCTACCGGAATAGATGACCATATATCACAATTAAATAAGGGGAACCAAAAGCATAATGAGAAACAAAGTGCATACATTATATTAATAGATCAACATCATCTCAGTAGAAAGTAAGAACATTGATGTGGGACAAAGATACGCGTCTCTTGACACGACAAGCGATATTGGTTCAATGATCTTAATGCATAAAAGGAATTCCTGTCTCATGAAACCCAAATTTACTGTCTCAAGTTCCAAATCTGATGGTCACCTTTTGGCAAAGTGTATGAGACTCAAGATTATTGGTTGTGAAGCACTTTCATCTATTTTTACAAAAATCTACATTTGAACAATATGTCTGAGAAACACTGCAAAGAGATAAAGGGAACAGAAAGGAACAACTTAAGAAAGCATAGCAAAGGTGAGAAGATCAATCAAGTTACTATCCATCATTCTTAAGATACATGCAAAAGATGCTGACAGCTAACACATCCGAGTGCTAAAGTTTTATCGATCACATTTTGATTTCTAATATAGTCCAACTGGGCACATCTAAAAACGAGCATCTATATATATTTATATGTAGGCCAACTTACAATACGAAAAAAGGATGTGCCGAGTAAAAGGCAATATGATCAGCACAAGGAAACAGGTGTATTGCTATTGGGCGAAGTGATATTGTAACACAGCCATACAGTACAATTAATGCAGACAAACTAACAACCAGGAGACTTGCCACCTCCCTTTGAATATCCAAAACAAAACTCCTCCACCATCTTCTAGACATATAAATAGACAACTCCAAGAAAAAAGACAGCACAAATGACGTCAATAAACAATCCAGAAAAATAACCTGGTGTTCATTACTCCTAACACAAGATAAAATGATGTAATCCTTCTCTCTTCCCTGAAAAGAATCTACACTTGCCACCTGTAAGAAATGAACCAAAAAGCAATGAAATGTTGTGCATATGCCAAACTATCAAGTATAAACAAAGAACTGAGGGCCATTTTTCAAACTCTACCTCAATTTCCTTGTAAAGTTGCTGCCTGAGAGCACCATTTCTTGACATATAGTTCACGATATATGCCCGTTGTCCTTCATAAGGTGTTATAACCCCGATCTAGAACATATATTAATTAAATCATTTAAAGGCACACAGTTATTCAACAAGAAAAGAAAAAAAATTATAACAAATTTGATAGGACAAAATAGAAGTATTTATATACCTGACTAGGGACCACACCACTCCTCAAGAACGAAGTAACTATCTTCTCAACATTCGCAGCCTCTGTGCGGTTAAGGTATGATGTTCCACTAGCACTTATCTCTTCTTGTCCCATCTGCGAATCATAAATCAATAATTGACAATATAGTAGTTATGTCTCAAAAATCATATTCCAAGTTCATGTGCACATATATTACACAGTGATGTGTAGATTAATACCATCTTCTAACAAATCAAGAGTTTAACAGCCTCAGTGCACATACCTGAACATAGAAGAACATTGGGCGGTTTGGTACAGGCCAAGGAAAATCAATTCCCGTTGATTGTCGTTCATTAATTGTCACACCATTTTGGAGTGTACCTTCGTAGAAGCTATTGGAAGGAAACTCGGAAAGCGCTGGATGCATCCGATATTGAACCTGAAATTCATGTAGAATGTAAATTAACCACAATACAGCTCTAGCAAGCAAGGACAAGAGACCAAAGAAAGAACATATAAGCAAAAACAAATATGGGATCCAATAAGCAAGAAAAGGCATTTATGAGTTGAATAAAGTCACACAAGATAGGCATGAGACAGAGACAACATCGAACCTGCAGCCTGATGGGTTTCACACCAAGTAACACAAGGCGTTCAAAAAGAGACTGTGCTAGTCCAGCTCGAGCAGCTTTCTTGCACATTATCACGGGACCAAGTTGACAGTGGTCACCAACAAGAACAGCCTAAAAACACAACTATATTGAGATTTTGACACCCACAAGCAAACAGAAAATATTCAAAAGCCACATATTGCATGAACAACTGATGAGATGGTTAGCGCTGAAACATGTAATAATGAACAGAAACGCACCTGCTTGGCTCCAAGTACCAGTGGTATGAGACACTCAGGCTCGGTAGCTTGTGTAGACTCGTCAATGAGTACCTAATATTAAAAAGTGAGCCACCAAGCTTCATAAAAATCTTCCATAATCATCACAAGTCATGCATAAAGCATTCTTACCTGACGGAATCTGAAATTTGCAAGTCGGGGATCTCCAGCACCAACACAAGTGCAACATATGACATCAGCACTCTGAGCTATCTCCCTCTCTGTTGCACGTTTCAATGCTTTGTATTTTTTCTCATCACTACTAGACAATTCTCCTGATAAATTGAAAAGAAGATTTTCAATTCAACTAAGATCCAGAAGAAAAACTAAACAACCAACAAGTCACAAGCAAAGACTCTAGCAACACTTAATCATTTCCACAAGCACTAGCACAAGAGTACAGATGATCCCTGGCCATAATAATATGCATATGGTACCAAAAAAAAAAGAAAGGGAAAAAAGGAAACCAACAACAACACAGAAAAGAAAAAGACAAACAAAACAAACAAACACTAGACAACGATGTTATCCATGTCTTCATATATTGCAGCATATTCATTTGCAATAACGCTCTTCAACATCACAGAAGCAAGCTGGGGTAAAGAACAAAGCACCACCTCACCTTGTTCATCCTTCAGTTGCTGTAATTTGTGAAGTTCACTCTTCTCTGACGTGTCAAGGTGCCGAACCTATGGAAAAAAAAAGTGGAACAAAGAAGCATGGAACACAAATCACTGGATGACAAATACAAGATAAGAAGTAAAAGTAAAAAAGCAAGAGCAAACAAAGCAAACCTGATAATGAAGTGTGAGATGCTCAACAGGGGAACTGACAGCCTCCCTTGACTTTGCACAGAGTCTAACAACCTAAATAAAGGGGTATTACAGATATATTAGTTTACAATCTACACAAAAAGTAAAAATGTATTTTCAGGATATATATAGCTGTGTTTAAAACCATCTCATCGATATTCCTCCTACGATGAAGTTAGACCACATACCACACAATCCAAGTCGAATACTCCAAATCCAAGATGTCAAGTAGACAACAACTTACCACACAATCTAAGTCAAATACTCCAAAACCCAGATGTCATGTAGACAACAACTTTCACAAATCTATCATAAGAACTTACAAATCTTTCAACAACAAGACATGCAAGCTACGGTATTAAAAGATTTTGACCTTTTTCTGGCGACAGTAACACAGTAGACCTAGGAGAGCACCCATCAACACAACAGTATACAAAAAGCAAAAAGTATTGAATGATTATGTATCTTTTAAGATGGGGAGTTTAATACATATGCATAAATATCAATTTTATACATACTACCTCCTTTCACAAATAAATGCAACACTTGCATTTTGTTTGTCAAACTTCATAATTTTTTAAACATAGATGGGGGTGCCTGCTGATATTGTTTAATCAGGTATTTTGAATATATAAACTTATCAAGATTCAACAAAATCAAAATCAAAGATATTGATGGTCAAAGCAGTGCATGGAAATTGTTAAAAAACCAACTGTTTCACTTATTTGTGAGCAGCAGAAGAAAATATTTCCCATACAAGAGCCAGAAAAAAAATTATATAATCATCACATATATTTCATAAAGTAACTTGTCATATAGTATTTTCATACCCTAAAAGGCAAAAAGTACTAGCAAATTAAAAATTCATAATAAAGTTTTGTAAAATTATATTTTGTAATGAAAAAAGAGTGAAAGGTAACTCAAAGAGAAAAAAAATACAAACAAAATGGACGTCAACTACAAAATGTTTGCAGTTGTGCTGCAAGATCATTTTTAAAGCTCATTGTTAATGTATTATAAAGAAAGGTTATAAAATAAAAAAATATATATAAATGAGAAGAGGAGAATAAAATTTGTATGTTCGTAATTTCTAATTTAATATTGCTTTACTGTGATATATGTAACTTTATGTGTCATTATTTATGTTATATTTGCAATATAGAATATGTAAGTTGTCGATTTCATCAGTTGTACACAATGGTTGTTAGCCTGTTAGAATAATTTGAAAAATTGCCTATAATCTAAATGATTCTATTGGAAGACTTATATTGGTACTGAAAATAAATTACTTTTTAGGCACTAATTTTATTGTTCATATAGAGCCTTCAAAGTGTTTAAGACAGCCCTTATTATATGCCAAAGACAACAGCTATACAACACCCTGATATATAACGTATGCACAATCTAAATCATGCGGCAATCGTGTGTATGAGAGATGCAACTGATGTGCAGTTTTGCATTTAAGATCCACAACACATGTACAATTGATGCAAGGCAGGGAAGAAGCTTACACACAACACCCCCCCCCCCCCGAAAAAATAAATAAAGAAAAAGACATAATGCAAGCATGTATCTTGAAGTACCCTAAACACCAACTCCAATTTTTTAATGCTATCTCTTTGATTGTAGGTCAAGAAAATAGACAACATACCTTTAAACCAGTAGCACTTATCTTTTCAGCCAATTGATCCACGGCCACATTACTTGGTGCGCATACCAGCACCTTAAGAGCAAAGAAAAAAAAGCATCCTTTAAGCAAGAATATCCGAAAAAGAAAAAAGCTAAAAAACCTTACCACAAGTTATACCTGTCCTTGACCTTGTTTGGCCATGTGATACACTATAGCAGCAGAGGTTACAGTTTTTCCAGTGCCAGGAGGGCCCTGAATCAAACTAATGGGCTTCTGCAGTACGCTTTTTACAGCAAAAACCTAGTAAATACATAAAGACAGTTGTAAAAGATAAGCAACTAGACAACTTGAAGTAAATACATATAGGCATGACAGTAAAATTATAGCTTAGGTGTCGTCGTAAAGGAAAACATAACAGGATATGAATATCAATAACAAAAGCCCTCAAGACTTCCTATTGAAAAATAAAACATAATTTAACATGACATAGAATATGTTACAAAACCAAGACAACTGGAGAGCAATATAAAGTTAATAACCCTGTATATGAAAGAGAAGTTCGAGAAGAAAGAGAAGTTCCAGAAGAAAAAGAAGACAGGCTAGACAAACCTACAGTCAAATATATTGAACACAGGCAAAGAATACCTGAGATGCATTGAGCTCTGGAAGGCCTGGAGCACCAAATCGACGAGGCAAAGTATTTCGAACAGTTTGCATCTCAACTTCATGGCCCAGCAAGTGATGATAAATGTACCTGTACCAGTATTTAAAAGAAAGGACTGATGTCAAGCACCTACATCTATGTGAGCTTGAAACCATTCCTACAATTCAATACATGCTATTATGCTTATGCCTCACCAAATCTATTATTCATTATGCAGCACAAATAGCTACTAGAGAATCACCCCCAATACAGAAATAAATTCTCTATTCCTCTTTGTTAGATGACAACTAAACTACAACCATAAAGGTTATACTTGGCCCTTCATGATACCAAAATAAGGAAAAAAAATCACCAGTCACTTAAACTCAGTGCAATAGAGAAAATAAGTATTAATGTGAACCCACCCGCTAACACTAGTCTCATCCACTGCAAATGTTTTCATTGCACCCTGCATTCGATCAAAGCTCGTACTCTTCCAAACAAAATCAACACTGAAACCATGGTTTATATCAACAGGAACTCCCTGAAATCATTAGGAGACATTAAGACTGACAACGTGAACTGAGAAAGACAAAATACCGTCGCAATTCATCCTATTTTATCAGATCCAGGATGTGATATGGTTCTGAAGGATGAAAAGGAATGCAAATTACTCAAAGAAAAAAAATTATAGTCACCTGACTTGCGCGGAGTTCAAGTGCGACCTCCTCCTGTGCAGTCAACTTAATCTGAAAGCCAATAGTACAGTAAGATAGCATACAGCTGACAAAATTTCTACCAACATAAGCCGGCTCCAAACAGAAAAATTAGCAACTTTATCAATGTAAAAAAGGTAAGAGAGGTACCACATGACCAACTGACTGCCAAGCAGGATGAGCAGCATCTCCTGAGTAACGTAGCCGTAACTCATCACCGGGCACAAGACGCAGTTCATTATCCTCCTAAAATAGCACCGTATTTCACATGTTTACATACATGATATAAGAGCAAGGTAAGTGACAAAAGCCAATACTATTAAAAGAAAAAATCAAACTGGTAATTGCACAAATGCAAAAGCAAATCAGGATATTTGAACATGTGGAGTGTAGACATGGAAAAGCCTAATGTACAGCAAGCTCAAAGATCACCTTAGGGAAAACAAAATATGCAATGCGCTTTTTATTTAAACCAATATCCCACCGCACTGTGAGATTGTCTTTACTCTGAGATTCCTTCATCATCTGCAGCGTTGCCAAAACAAAAGATCAATCGGATAAAGATAAGAGTAGAACAAAACATAGAGGTCTTAAATATCTTAGTACATAACAAGAACACGCATGGAAATCTGAAAGATAACAACTCACTTTGTCGTAATCAGCTTCAAGCTTAATAAGTGGGGCAAATACATTTTGATACTGCAAGAATAAAGAGAAGGAAAGTATCAGATAATTTCCTTCATACAAAGGAGTCAGATAACTTAATAAGCTGAAACATTCCCTAGTTTTCTTTATAGATGAGCATCCAAGACAATCTAAGAGGACTATTGTCGACCTCAAGAGATCGATGAAACAGGCAGATTAGGTAGGAAGGATCTATTTAGAGCAGCAAACTTTGACTACTAAACTGTTAAATTAAAGTCCCAAAAGATCCAGTTATCTGGTCCTTCAGGCAGATAGGTAGCAAGGATCTATTTACAAACCTGGTAAGCATCTTCATATTTCAAAACAACAGGCTGAGGCTCATCATCTACACCAGGCTTTTCAAGATCCTCCAAAGATGCGTCAGGGTTTGTTTTCCATAGCTCTTCTATCTTATTTATTTGCTGCGCACTAATCTGCCTGGCCCTCAGTTGCTCTTGCTCAGAAGGAACCTGCAAAAAAAGTAACCATATCAAGATACAAAACCTACCCCAACCTCCCTGATATACTAATAAATGATGGTGCAATGAGATCACACTATCCAAAAGTCATTTCACATTTCCAGAAAAAAGTTGCAAAGGGTTGACAATAATTACCTTCACAAGCCAAGGAAGGAAACAGCGATCATCAATTAGTGGACACCATTGACTCAAATCCCAGTTCATGTCCTTCAATGCATTAACACTCAGACAAGGTTCCCTACACAGAAGAACGACTACGCTCTCGGACTTGGCAGATATAAATCCAAGTAGGAAAACATTACGGCAACCACAGTTATAACACTCAAGAATTGTCTCTCCCAATGGGCTATCTTTATGAAGACAAACTTCCTTGTGCTTAGCTCGAACCTGCAAAGAATCATATTACAGGAATCGATTCAGCTAACGGTAACTAACATGAGTCTAACACATCAGAAATAAAGTTCTTTGAGTCTAACACATCACAAAGTAAATGCTTTAACCACCAAACCGCTCGGTAACTCAAACAAGGTTGGAAACACAATATTTTTACCTGTTAGCAGCACAATACCATCAAACCCGCATTTCGGATGAGAACGAACTACACTAGAATTACAGGCACAACCATGTTCATAATATTCAAGCAGCTTCCCTATATATGCTAACGACGCGATGAAGAAAAACACAGTTAAGCTGCATACAATCATAAACCAGATTACAATTTTAACACCCCTTCCAGTAGGGAATACAGGAGGATACTTAATTAACTAAAAACTAAGCTGTTATGTTAAACTGTTCAGAATGTAAGCTTCTGCCCAAATGACTGTATGAACACAATTACACAAAGCACAATATTTTTCTCATTCCTGCATTAAACCCATGTTCCAGACCTAAAGAGCCCGGAAGAATTCACCAAGTATTCTCCTCAAATATCTCCTTAGTTTTAAAAGGCACACCAAAAAGCAAAGGGTAAGAGAATGGAGGCACACCAGGGCGCAAAGCGCAAGGCAAAGGGAGGCACACCAAGGGGTAAAGCACAAGGCTGCGGTGCGCACATCACCTCATCCCATAGGTGAGGCGCATGTGTGGTACCAAAGACCTTAAAAATCAATTACTAAACAAATTTTATACTCAAAAAAGCTGCTCTAATTAAATATAGGAGTGCACTTAGATCGAAAAATTAGCTATGGAGCATAGTAATTAGAAAAAATATTAGTTGCTCAAATAAAATAAGAGTGCCTAGCACCTACCTATTGAAAAATTTGCTATGGAGATTTTATAATTGCTGAATTTTTTGGCTAGCCATAAAATGAAGTTACTTGCTGGTAGCTGCTTTAACCGTAAACTTATTTTCTTATAATAAAAAACTATCTGATCAAAAGCTAAGAAGTAGAACAGGAGCAGAACAGAAGACGAAAAGAAGAGGAGAAGAAAAACGAGAAAAACAGAGAGGAGAAAAAAAAGAAAGCGAGTACTGACCCTTGGGGAGTCTGCTAAAATTAAAAAGAAACAAAATAAGAGAAAAGTAGAGAACAGAAAAAGAGATCGATGAAACAGGCAACAGTTACAGTGCCAAAACCAAGGATGTCTCACCGGCATTCTGTGCCATGACCGCTGAAGCAGCAGCAATTAGTTGTCTCCCACACGCGAATCTAGGTTTCTACAATATTAGGGTTCAAATTGTAGTAATTTAATGAAACTTAAAGACGGCTTTTGCTTAAATTTGAGCCCCGAAGCCTAGGTATGATTTGATATGGAGAAAACATATTTGTTTTATATTCAATTCAAATTTGTCAATCTTGCGCATCTTCATCGAAAGATGCCCTACGTGACGCACCTTGTGCCTCCTAGAAAGGAGGCGGAAGCGTGCACCTTGCGTCACCTCTTGTTCCACACTGTGCTTGCTTTGCTTGATGCATTTTGGCTCCCACCTCCACTCGCCTGGCAAGAAGGCGCGCTTTCAAAAACTAAGAGGGTCTCTCACCAAAAGTTCAATAAGTATCTCTTCCTACTACGTTATGCAAAACTAAGATCTTGACAATCAGAATCTTATTTAAACAAACTTGAGAAATATTAAGCTGATGGCATCCCAAAAGAAAAACAAAAGGACATAGTGACCACAAGACAGATAGATTGCAGTAGGGAGTATTGGACCACCTAAAAGTCCCAGTTTATCTCGATATGCAAGGAGGTGCCAGGTTTTTAAGTTGTAATTTTCAGGTTTCAAGGTAATCTTGGTAATAAAAAAAAAACCTAAATAAGATAAATGTACATACCCAAATTTTTTAGAAGTAATAAAAGATATTTTATAAAGAATCGTAGGGGGTGTTGCCAATGGAAAAAAGGAGGGGGCATGCCAACAGAAAAAGCCCTTTAACTATGATGTAGTAATTTTTCTAGAACTCCTGGAGAAGTCAAGTATCAACACAACCTCACACTTGACTCCAGCTATACAAATACCTCATTTGAAACTTGAATGATGTAGGCTATTTTTGAATCCATTCATCCAGACTACCCTTCAAAACCAAATAAAAAAATTCGTAACCTCATAGTCATCCTATCAAATTCAAAACCACAACATGATTCAAAAAATGTTGTAGCTTTGCCAAGATGCCATAATCAGAATCACTTAGTTCCTTGCGCAAATTTAACATCCTCCTTCCCTCACAAACATTACTCCAGCAATAGGGTTAATTCATATTTACGATCAACAATCATTACGTAAAAGTTTAAAATAAAAACATTGCCTCAATATGCTATTAGTTGTAATATGACTTTCACGTTTGCTCACGCACAGCATTTACAATTAACATCTTCAACAATCTATTAGTAAGGGCTATTAAAGTGCATATTTTGAAAATATCAGTAAGACAAAATTTCACATTATCTTACATAATAACATTTCTTTTTATTAGTTGTTTTACATAATAACAATTCAAAGTGAAACAAATAATAACAAACATAATAAACACATTCCAGATTTCATTGTGATTCTAAACCAGATGTATAAAAGTAATTTCAAGAAACTTCAGCATCATAAGCTCCTGAATCCTGATTATGAAACTCCCACCTACAATTACACGAAGTACATCCGGAGTTGGATATCATTTAAACAACATTCCAATAAAGTACACCTACGCGATCTTGATCACAACTGCAATTTAACACTATGGTGTAAATATCAAAATCCAAAATAAAGAACACTTCCACAATCTTGATCACACCTGCAATTTAACACTATGTTCTAATGTGGTTCAAACATCAAATCCAAAATGACCCAGATACACTGTTCAACCCTTAAAATGCCATTTATACCACATTCTCGAAAGTCCAAAATCACCCAAACCAACTCATAAAACCTACAACAAGCTAAAGCTCAAATATCCAAGAGGACAATGTATTTCACATACATTGCAAACGTTTAACAAAATACTAACCATACTACCTCCTAATATTCTCTAATTTTGCTTCTAAATTGCTAGCAGCTGCCATGTTCAACGTATACTCATTACAATTTAAAAGTTCAAGATTCTCCCCTAAACACGTCCATCGACAAAGGTTCCCAACATTGTTAAAAGCTCCATTGGTATTACAGTCAACTCTATCTCATGCCATGGAGAAAAAATTTCTGCCTCACAAAAATTGGATGTAAAATCATTACAGCACCCAGGCAGAACCCTTTCTAAAGCTACACCGAATACTGAAAACACTTCTCTTTGATTACTTAAACACCCCTTGATGTTAACAGCACACAAGCATCCCCATTTCCTCAAACATACTGCTCCCTGTCTAAAAATAGAACTGTCATAATGTCGCAATCTCTCATTGTCAAAAATACCATACAATCTTCTGAAATGCCCATGAAAACAGTAATATCATTTCCACACACTGTCCCATCACTCATCTAATTAGCGTCCTCCATGGATCTTAGAAAATCTAATCATAAACCATTACGATTCAGAAATAGTCACAACATTATACAAACCCCATAGATTAGGCATCCGTGTAAAAACTTATTCCACAACGATCAATTCTCCAATTACACAAGTTCGCTTAACTCAAAAAAACTAATTAAAAAACAAGACTTGACACAAAAAAGGGAGAAAAAAAATAAACTTACGAGATGATTGACGATATGAGAACCGGAAGTATTCCCCCTGGAATTACAGAACCATTTACGGCACGACGGAACATTACACCTAACAACACAAGCAGGATTCTGAACACCACAATACCTACAAGCATGTTCGGTAAAATCCCCAACTCCTTTCCCAAACTGATCAACAAATCCATCTTCATCGCCGACCGTCTCCTCGAAGTTCAACCCACTCATACCAGCTGCCAACGCATCCACCGCAGAAGCCACACCTTGCACACCACCACCACCACCACGACCTTTGGTGGGACCACCAGAAGATGAAGATGAAGGAGGTTCAGAAGGCTGTTGAGACTCCTTGATTTCAGCGGCGATAATGGAGTCAGAAGGAGTAGGCCAAGCGGAAGAAGACGAAGAAGGAGAAGGAGAAGAACGAATTGGTTGTGATAGTTCGTTGAATTGAGGGTAAGAGAAGTCATCGTCTTCATCTCCTCCACCTTGAGTGTTGAATTCAAGGAAAGTGTAAGCGTCGTCGTTTCCTGTGTCGGGCTGCGACGCCGTTTCGTAGAGATTGTTCGCGTTTGAATCCATTTCAGATTTTTTAGGGTTTGAGTTGAAGGATTAGTACAGATGCATGGAGGAGAGAGAGAGAGAAGAAGAAGAAAGAATGGCGATGGTGGAAGAAGTGTGAGAGGAGAGAGAAAATAATTAGGGTTAGGGTTTGGTAGAAAGGGGAAAAAATTGGGGAAGAAGAAACGAAAGGATGATGATGATGTTGTTGTTGTGAAACGTCATGAAGAGGAGAGAGAAAGAGAGAGTTTGTGTGAGTTCGATGAAATTGAGGTGAGAGAGAGAGAGTGAGGGAGTGAGGGAGAGCGAGGGATGTCACGTACTACTCACGTGCTTTTGTATTTCATTTCATTGGAGTTTTGGGTTTGTGGGCATTAAGGTAAAAGGTCGACATGAGAATTGAGAAGCTGTTTATGTTATGGAGTCCATAAGGGACCCACAGGTTCTGGAAGCGGGGCCCGTCATTTTACACCCTAAATAATTCCACATCTCCGAACTGAAAGTTCATTACTCTATCACTATTATTTATGATTCATAACAAAAAGAGTTTCTATCCCTATGGGTGCATTCTATTCAACTTATTGGCCCTGAAATTATTGAATCTTATCTGAACTGAACTTATTGGAACTTATTAAACCTGATTGGACCTGATATAACTTATTGGACCTGATTGAACCTGATTGGAACTGATTGGAACTTATTGACCTTATTGAAACTTATTAGACCTTATTGGGCCTCATTGAAACTTATTAGACCTTATTGGACCTGATTGAAACTTATTTGACCTTATTAGACAAAAACATTGACCATGAATAATATAAATATTACCACTAACGTAAATACTACCCCTCAAATTTTTTTATGGAGTAATAATTATT
Organism: Beta vulgaris subsp. vulgaris; assembly: GCF_026745355.1. Taxonomy (NCBI): domain Eukaryota; kingdom Viridiplantae; phylum Streptophyta; class Magnoliopsida; order Caryophyllales; family Amaranthaceae; genus Beta; species Beta vulgaris. The sequence goes on from NC_079206.1 coordinate 13,990,732, forward strand.
ATAATTCGTCCTTTAAAAATAATGATTATTAATTATCTCTTATGATAATTAATTTAACAAAAAAATTTACTATTAATATGTCTGCCTATACATAACTTTCACCACTAATATATCTAATAGTCTTGTTTTGATTTTATAAAACACTAGTAGAATATCAAAAATTATTTAACATTTATTGCTAACAAGTTAAAATTGACACATATAAAAAAAATTCACTTCACTTTCATTAATGTAAAGGTAAGTAGATAGCATTAACTCCTTCCTTCATTTCTTCTCCTTTCATTTATCATATTATTGTTGTTAACTATTTGAAGCATTATTTAACTATGATTATAAATTAACTTTTTTCCACTAATAGAAAAATATTATTTGGTTGACTCTGGATATCCAAATTCTACCGGGTATTTAGGTCCATATCAAGAGAAAGGTTTGAGAGTTCATACTCCTGAATTTAGAAATGGTCCTCCACCAAAGGAAAAGTTAGAGCATTTTGATTATCGACATTCTTCATTACGTGGGACTGTTGAAAGAATTTTTGATGTACTAAAAAATAGATGGGAGATTTTAAGAATGATGCCGAAGATGGATGATGCTTACCAGTTGGCTATCATCATGGCAACATGCATGCTACATAATTTTATTCGTTTACATGATTTAGGGATTTCAATTTCGCAAGTAGTTGAAACCATGGAACCAAAAGCTGATTTAAATTTGACCGACAAGACAAGAACAAAGAATATGGAGATCACTCGGGCGAAAATTGCAGATGAAATATGGTTGGATGTTGGTGAAGAAAACGTATTGATTGAAGAGGATGATGTAGAAAATGAAGAAAGATACTCCGATGAAGAAAGATACTCCAGTGATGATAATGAAGCAATCAATTGATAACATTTATATCTTTCATTGTTATTAGTAATGAAAACATGTTATCTCTAGTTATTAAAAGACGAATTGCAAAATATTGTAATTATAAATATTATTATTATTGTTAACCTTAATTATTTGACCATGATTATAATATTATTTAATAGAAATATGAATAATCAAATAATAAATAATAATACAAGTATAATACTATACATTGTGGTACTTTAATAAAAAAAAAATGTAATAATAACATAATCAGCTAATAATAATATGAATAATAAAATAATAGACATAATACAAATAAATAATAAAATAATAAACATAATACAAATAATAATAAAATAATAGACACTAATACAAGTATAATATTATAAAATCATTGCGGTACTTTAATTGAAATTCTAATAATAACATAATCAGCTAATAGTGATATGAAATTATGAATAACAAAATAATGGACAATAATACAAATGTTTATTAAACATTAACTATTTGGACCTTATTGGACCTTATTAGACCTGATTGGAACTTATTGGACCTTATTAGACCTGATTGGAACTTATTGCACCTGACTGGAACTTATTGGACCTTATTAGACCTTATTGGAACTTATTGCCCTTATTAGATCTTATTGCAACTTGTTTGAACTTATCTGAACTTATTGGACCTGAAACTTAATTTTTTAAGTTGAGCAGAACGCACCCTATATGTCTATAGGGTTTCTTATTGGAAATTGTACTATCAAATAAATAGTGGGAGTAAAATGATGGATGGGAGAATTGGGGATAATGAACGAAAAAAAAATTAACACTTTTTTCGTTTTAAAAAGATTTGAACACTAGTTGAGATACGTAGTTCAATGTGATAAGTTACCGGCTATGTTCAATTTACCTTATTTTTGCTTATTTCAGATCTAATTAGATCAGATCAGAAAAAATCAGTTCAGATCAGATCAGTTCATATCAGATCATGCTTATATTTAAAAACCCATTATTACTATTAATATTATTATTTACTAGTACATTTGTTCAAAAGAATTATTATTGTTGTTGTTGTACTTATTAATTATTAATATTGGTAATTATTATTAATCTTGTTGTTATCATTATAAATGTCGTTGTTATCATTATTTTAAGTTATTTTGTTGTTACTAAATAATAGAATATAAAAGCCACGTGTTAAGAACATAAGATTGGCGCAAAAATAAGAAATATATAAAATGTGATAGCTCAAATTCATGACAACGAAACTACTAAGTTCAAATAACATTTCAAAATAAGCTAAGTGCGAGATACAAATTATAAATTTAGATTCGGTATATCTCTTCCTACCAAATTTCAAATCTCTCTAGCTATTTGAAGTTGCACTCTATTTATTTCTTTCTTGCGCGAGTCATAGTTGTTTGTATATCTTATTTTATTTTATATGAAAAAAAGAGTTGAATCTGCCGACTTCTCAAGTGTGAAATATTTTTTTAAGGGAAAGTGTGAAACATTGTATAAGTGCTCTTATAAATGAATGACTTGGGTTATATAATTATTTTTAGTAATAATTATTATTATTATGATTATAATTATGGTTGTTGTTATTATAATAATGATAATAATAATTATTATTAATAATAGAAGTTGTGTAAAATTGTAATAGAAATAAAATGATAATAATAGTAATACTATAATAAGATCTTATAATGTATTGCATAATAATGAATTACAAAGTAATAATATAATAGTAATGATATATATTATAAATTATAAGATCTTGTAAATCAGATCAAATTAGTTCAGATCAGAAAAAATAAGCTCAGATCAGATAAGTTCAGATCAGAAAATTTCAGGTGAACTAAACATAGTCATAGTGTATTTATCAAATATTATGTCATTAAAAAAGTAAAGGTTATAGGAGTTGGTGGGCTATTTTTTATTGGAATAGAAATAAAGTTGAGTGACTTTATATTAACGGTTTTTTCACCAAGTACCCCCGAGTTTTCAAAAAATTCACCTGGTACCCTCCAAGTTTTCAAAATTCACAGGGTACCCCTAAGTTTCAAACTAATACACGGGGTACCCTTAAATGCCCTTAATGACTAACGGCGTTAACCGCCGTTAGTCATTAACCCTAATTTTCTGCTTTAACCCTAATTAATCCCTAATCTTAACCCTAATCCTAACACTAAACCCTAACCCTATGTAATACTCCGTATTTTTGAGAATTAATTCGTATTAATTAAGAAAATATAAAGAAGTTAATAAAAAGGATTTAGTATTATTTACAGAATAATAAGAATATAATAATATTAATACGAGTTGATTGTGTAATTTCGGATTTATAAAGGTTAAACCGAGTTCACCCGATCTAGAGTTACCACTTTTAGAAGGCTATAAAAAGGAAAAGAAGAGGAGAAAATTTTTAGAAACCCTAAATTTTCCTTTCTCCTCTCAGCCGTCATCCTCTTCTCCTCTCTCAATTTCTCTCTCCTCTCTCGCTGCTCTCCTCTCCCCCCTCACTGTTCTTCCTCTCCTCTCGCTCTCGTTGTTCGTCCGTGTCTTCGTCCCCCTCGCGGATCCTCGTCAAGGTGTGCGAGTGACGAGGCTGGACGAGGTTGGTTGAGCGCGACGAACCAGCGAGGTAGTTCGAAGTCCTGCGCGAGAGGAGGTGCGACGAGCAGGACGCGGGTTTTGTGCGAAGTGGGCTGTGCGACGGGGGGGGGAGGGACGAGGCTCGCGAGCGGTTTTGTGAGGTTGTGCGCGAAGCTTGTGGTGAGCGAGCGAGGGAGTCCGTGAGTGCGAGGGACGCTGCGAGGCTCGCGAGCGTGACGCGGGCGACAGACGCGAGGGTGCGACGAGGTCGCGCGTGGTCGTGGGGCCGTGCGACGAATCTGGTTCGAGCGTAGCTGTGCGACGAAGTTGTTGCGCCGTTGCCGGAAATCGGTCGCCGGAATTTGATTTCCGGCGAGCTTAACGGTATAAAACATTTTATATATTGAATATATTATATTAAGTTTAATTTAATTTATGTTTTCATAATTATGTTAAATTATAATTAGTTAATTAATAATTCAAGTTAATGAGTTCATTTTACTATTCTGACTATAATGCGAATATAAGTTTGGACATATACTGGATTGGACCTAAGAGTTTTGGACATAAGATTTGGACATAAAACATGGTTGGACTTAATTTAATTGGTTTGGTAAAGATAGTGGACTAATGACACTAACTAATATGAGTATGTTCACTAGTTGACTCCTTAAAAGACGTTAAACACTCTATAGAGAAAAGTAACGAAAATTCTTAAACAAGGGGTTTATTAATCGTTTACTTCGAATTATTAAACCGTATAGTCTTATTACGTAGTAGTTGTTAATATCAACGACGTAGCACTAAAGCTTTTATTTAACGTTTAGGTCCCAATTTCATAAGCGGAACGTTCGATTAAGACAGCGAAAATTCTCCGTTACAAGGTACGTACGCGTACCAGTTTAATCCCAGTATTAGTATCATGATTAGGTTGCAATCTATGTTATTGGAACCTAGAAGCATGATAGGGAATGTTTGATTGATTGAGATTGTCTGGTTAGACATTTGTAATTGAAATTGATATGTTGCATGGAATGCGTAATTCTATCGTAGTATTTCAAAGAGCATTTTTAATCTATCCATAGTGTAACAAGGTTGTTACAAGAGATATGATTTGAGCATAAGAGGACAGGTAAATGATTCTATGTATCCATAGTGTAACAAGGTTGTTACAAGAGATACGTTTGAGCATTTTAATGAAGAGAACAGGTAATTGATTCTATGTATCCATAGTGTAACAAGAGTGTTACAAGAGATACGATATTGGTTATGAAATGAATGGTTAATATTAAAATGAATTATGGCAATATCTTGTAGCTGGACTCCCTACAAGTGATGAACAATGGGGGAGTGTGGGACTTGTCCTACGCTCCTACGCAGGCCTACTGTGACGACAGTAGTGTCCTTATATTTTTGACACTCAAGTAGGCGGAAGGTTCCGTTCGATCTTGGGGGTATGCATACTAAGGTGATGGGTGTGAGACGCCGAAACCGTATTTGCATTTCATCTAACAGACCTAGTGTCTGTTAAGGATTCAGTAGCCCGTATGATTCTAGTAAGATGACGGTGCCCGTTCGATGCCAATTAAAGATTAAGATTAAAGGTTAAAGGATGTAACATAGTGTAGCATCATGTTAAGATTGTTCATGTGTGCATCATTTATGTTTACATGTATTCAATGGTTCATTACGTACTCAGCATAGCTGATTGTGTGTTATTATGTGTTTGATGAACTGCGATGAACCATTGATGCTACAATGGGGAGCAGACTAGGTGTGCTGGTGCTGCTGCATAATCTCGAGCATACGGGGACTAGGCTTGGGTATTTACATTTAAAGCATTTTGAAATAAGTATTATGTTTTTTTCTAAGACTTATATATGGTTTGTGGTTTGAATGAAAGGGGTCATTGATGATTCCCGAGTTGTATTTATATTTTAATTCCGCTGCATTTTAGTTTTCAAGTTAATGTTTTAAGTTATCGTTAACCTTATTATGCCTTGCGTTCCATCGCGCGGTAACGCCCCGAGGTCGACGCGACGCAGCAGTGGTAGGCGCGCGTGGATTTTGGGGGTGTTACAAAACTGGTATCAGAGCCGAAGGCTCTGAATTTCAAAGACGTTTTAAAAACGATTTCAAAATGGGTAGTATGGGATAGGAGCATATAGAACATATTATGTTATGTGCATTAAGTCATAGGAATGATTGCAAATGTGATTTCGTTTCGTGTCTTGAACTCGAATGTGCTGTTTGATTGTTCAATCGAAGTTGCGAACGATTCTTGCAATATTCAAATATGAATAGGTAAAGAGGATGTACAAGGATGTTTCAAAAATGGTGTTGAGCTAAAACCTTATTTTTGCGACAAAACTATTTACTTGTTGAAACGATCGTTTTATCTCTTAAATACATATATATACATAAATGATATGTTCGAAAACCTTTAAGGATACTTTATGATATTCCTTGTTATGGTTGTGACGTCTCATGTGAGATGTTTGTGTTGCAAGTCAATAAAGACTTAATATTTGTTCGTGACAACTGCTTGCTATATGTGCAATGTGTATTGGTTAAGAAAGGACAGGATGATGTGTGTCACTGAGATAGCTATTATGTTATTTTCAGCGTAGAATGGTTCGGGAGGAGGCACGCCTGAAACCTCTCTGAATATCGAGCAATCGATACGTGACTTGGTGCAAATCACTGCCAACCTAGCCCAAGGTCACAATCGTGAAGGGGATTTATCTGAAAAGGTTGCCCGTAGGAACCCACCAATACTGAATGGGAAAGGGGGACCTGAAGAATTAGAGAACTGGGTTGGGGAATTCGATAAACTTTTCTTCACCTTATCCTGCCCTGATGAGAAAACTGTGCCCTTAGCGAGCTACTACCTTCAGGGAGATGCTCATTTCTGGTGGACCCAAGCTAAGAGCAACCTCCTGAGTCAGCCTGGTTTTGGGTGGGAAACTTTCAAAAAGGCCTTAAGGGACAAATATTACCCTCCATACCTTAAGAAGCAGAAAGCCCAAGAATTTATGATGTTGGAACAAGGGACTCTGTCTGTTGAGGAGTACTACCGGAAATTCATCGAGCTGATGAGATTTGCCCCGGAAATAGCACCTACTGAGGAATCTAAAGCCTCACGTTTCGAACTAGGACTTACCCTTGACCTGCAAGGAAGACTGGGGGGAGATACATTCACCTCTTTAGATCATGTGTTTGGCAAAGCTGCTCATCTTTATGCCATCAGGAAGAGAGAGGAAGGGGTAAGCAGGGTGAGAAACGAAAGATAATCCAAACCTGAGGTCCAGAAGTTTGAGAAGAAGCATAATGGGAACCAAAACCATCAAGACCCTCAAAGGAATTTCGGTAAGGGACCCAATAACAACAACGCTAATCCCAACAACAATAACCGCAATAACAACACCAATAACCGCAGATCTGAGCGTGTGTATAGGTGTAGAAAGTGCCCTAACAACCATCCTGGTAGAGACTGTGAGGGTAACAAGGTGGAATGTCGAGAATGCGGGAAATTGGGACATAGGGCATATGAGTGCTACTCGAAGAACAAACTGATCAACCCTAATGGCCAAAAGAATGGGAATTAGGGGACAAACCTCGAAATGGAAATGGAAAGGGAATGGAAATGGGGGAAGTGCTTACAATGGGAATTCTAACTACTCCAAGCCTGTAACCAACACCAATAATCAGACATCTAATGGGAACAATGCAACCAATTCCCAAGATAAGGGCAAGGGGAAGCTGTATATGATGTCGACTAGAGAACAAGAGGCTCGAAGGGATGTTGTCTCGGGTACATTTTCTATCAACTCCACTCCTGTTAAAGTATTGTTTGATTCTGGAGCATCATTGTCATTTATTGCCCATTCAACTGTTAGGACTTTAACATTGATCGAGTCTGAGTCGATTTCTATGCCTATAGTCATTCCGTCTGGTGAGACTGTTAATTGCTCTAAAAGATTTCTAAAAGTGCCACTGAAAATAGGAGAGAGTTTCTTTCCTTCTGACCTGATAGAGTTTAACTTATCAAACCTAGACATTATTTTGGGGATGGATTGGCTTGGAAAGTACATGGCTAAGATAGATTGCGATGCGCAAAAATGGAACTGAGAGATCCTTTCGGGAAAAAGAGTGTCATATAGGAGAATACCTCGAGAACCGGAATTAAGGTGATCAATGCCTTACAACTTAAGAACTATGTAGACAAGGGATGGCCTCTATTTATGTTCGGTGAGAAGAATTGAGGATGATCCGTTAGACCTGAGGATGTGCCAGTAGTCCGAGAGTTCAGGATGTTTTTCCTGAAGATATACCTGGTATGCCACCAAGGAGAGATGTAGAGTTCACCGTTGACCTAGTACCTGGGACTGGACCAATTTCGAAAGCCCCATATCGAATGGCTCCAGCAGAAATGAACGAGTTGAAAAACCATTGGAGGAACTACTTGACAAAGGGTATATTAGACCTAGCATGTCACCATGGGGAGCACCTGTCTTATTTGTGAAAAAGAAGGATGGTAGTTTGAGGTTGTGTATAGACTATCGAGAGTTGAACAATGTCACTGTGAAAAACAAGTACCCATTGCCTAGGATTGATGACTTGTTCGACCAACTTCAGGGTGCGGGGATGTTCTCCAAAATAGATTAAGGTCAGGTTACCATCAATTGAGGATTGTTGATCATGATATACCTAAGACTGCTTTCAGGACTAGATATGGCCACTATGAGTTTACGGTAATGCCTTTTGGGTTATCTAATGCACCTGCAGTTTTCATGGATCTTATGAATAGGATCTTTCGACCCTACCTCGACAATTTGTCGTTGTGTTCATAGACGATATACTGATCTATTCTAGGAGCAAGGAGGACCATGAGGGTCATTTGAGAGTCATTTTGCAGACACTTAGGGACAACCAACTATATGCGAAGTTTTCGAAGTGTGAATTTTGGTTGGAAAGAGTGTCATTTTTGGGTCACTTTGTCTCCAAGGAGGGTGTGTCAGTAGATCCTGCAAAGATCAAAGCCGTGAGTGAATGGCCTACTCCAAAGAATGTCACAGACATAAGAAGTTTCTTGGGTTTAGCCGGTTACTATAGGAGATTTGTGAAAGACTTCTCCAAAATAGCAAAGCCCATGACCACTTTGATGAAGAAGGATTGTAGGTTTAACTGGAATGAGGACAGTGAGAAAGCCTTTCAAACGCTCAAAGAAAGGTTAACATCAGCCCCTGTCCTAACCTTGCTAATGGGAATGAGGGATATGATGTGTATAGTAATGCGTCCAAGAATGGGTTGGGTTGTGTTCTTATGCAAAATGGGAAGGTCATAGCTTATGCGTCTCGCAGTTGAAGCCGTATGAAGTCAATTACCCAACACAGACTTAGAATTGGCCGCAATAGTGTTTGCCCTAAAAATCTGGAGACACTACCTTTACGGGGTGACTTGTCGAATCTTCACTGATCACAAAAGTCTCAAATACATCTTCACCCAGAAAGACCTTAACATGAGACAGCGCAGATGGTTAGAGCTCATCAAGGACTATGACTTAGACATCCAGTACCATGAGGGTAAAGCCAACGTCGTTGCTGATGCTTTAAGTCGCAAGTCTAGCCATAGCCTGAATACATTAGTCGTTGCCGACAAACTTTGTGAGGAGTTTTCTAGACTCCAGTAGAAGTTGTTCATGAAGGGGAGGTAGAAAGATTGTGAGTGCCTTAACCATCGAGCCCAACTTTCTAGACGAAATAAGAGAAGTCAACCTGGGGATGTGAAGCTTGAGCGAGTCAAAGCAAAGCTTAAGGAGGGAAAAGCAGAAGGGTTTGCGATCCATGAGGATGGAAGCATAAGATATAAGGGTAGGTGGTGTGTGCCAAAAAATGTGAAGAATTGAAACAAAAGATAATGGGTGAGGGTCATAACACGACTTATTCCGTCCACCCAGGAGGAGATAAGTTATATAAGGACCTCAAGAAGATGTTCTGGTGGCCTGGGATGAAAAGAGCAGTAGCTGAATTTGTTTCAAAATGTCTAACATGCCAGAAAGTCAAAAGTGAACACAAGAGACCTCAAGGAAAGATTCAACCTTTAGACATTCCGACATGGAAATGGGACTCGATATCCATGGATTTCGTTGTAGCCTTACCTAGGAGTCGGGGAGGCAATAATACCATAGGGTGATAGTGGATAGACTAACCAAAACAGCAAGGTTCATACCTATGAAAGATACGTGGAGTATGGAAGCCTTAGCCAAGGCCTATGTGAAAAATGTCATTCGATTGCATGGAGTACCCACGAGTATAGTATCAGATAGAGATTCGCGATTCCTTTCGAATTTCTGGAAAAAGGTTCAGGAAGCATTTGGTAGTGAGCTATTGATGAGTACAACTTTTCACCCAGCTACAGACGGTCAAACCGAAAGAACTATTCAGACCTTAGAGGACATGTTGAGAGCGTGTGCCTTAGAATACCAAGGATCATGGGAAGACCATTTGGACCTCATAGAATTCTCATACAACAACAGCTACCATGCTAGTATTAAGATGGCACCATTTGAAGCACTATATGGGAGAAAGTGTCGTAGCCCTTTGTTTGGAACGACATTAGTGAGACTGTGGTGTTAGGACCTGAGATGATTCAGGAGACAATGGATCAGGTGCGATTCATTCAAGAAAAGATTAAGGCTGCACAGGACAGGCAGAAATCCTATGCGGATCAGAAGCGAAGGGATGAGAATTACGAAGTCGGGGAAAAAGTATTGCTTAAGGTGTCTCCAATGAAAGGAGTGATGCGATTCGGGAAAAAGGGGAAGCTAAGCCCTAAATTCATAGGACCATATGAGATTCTGGCGAGAGTAGGCAAAGTCGCTTATCGCCTAGATTTGCCCAATAACTTAGAAAGGGTCCATAATGTGTTTCACGTATCCCAACTCCGGAGATACGTACCGGATGAGTCACATGTACTTGAACCGGAAAATGTCGAAATAGACGAAACCTTATCCTATGAGGAGAAACCTGTCCAATCTAGACCGCAAAGTGCGTAGTACGAGGAATAAGGACATCAGAATTGTCAAAGTGTTGTGGAGAAATCAAAATACTGAAGAAGCCACCTGGGAAGCCGAAGATGCAATGCGTCTGAAGTACCCTGAGCTTTTTCAAGAGGTACGTGAGTTACGGGGAGTTAAGGGGGGAAGAATGCGATAGAATTTCGCGCTTTCACCCTAAAGTATGTTAATTATGATAGTTATTTGTAATTATTGCTGATCTGTTGTGCGAACGTTAGAAAACGCTTATGAAATTTTGGGACTTAGAAGTGCAAAAGATCGTCGTTAAGACTGGCTACCTCCAAGTTTCGGGACGAAACTTCTTTTAAGGGGGAAAGCCTGTAATACTCCGTATTTTTGAGAATTAATTCGTATTAATTAAGAAAATAAAGAAGTTAATAAAAAGGATTTTATATTATTTACAGAATAATAAGAATATAATAATATTAATACGAGTTGTTGTGTAATTTCGGATTTATAAAGGTTAAACCGAGTTCACCCGATCTAGATTACCACTTTTAGAAGGCTATAAAAAGGAAAAGAAGAGGAGAAAATTTTAGAAACCCTAAATTTCCTTCTCCTCTCAGCCGTCATCCTCTTCTTCCTCTCTCAATTTCTCTCTCTCTCTCGCTGTCCTCTCCCCCCTCACTGTTCTTCCTCTCCTCTCGCTCTCGTTGTTCGTCCGTGTCTTCGTCCCCTCGCGGATCCTCGTCAAGGTGTGCGAGTGACGAGGCTGGACGAGGTTGGTTGAGCGCGACGAACCAGCGAGGTAGTTCGAAGTCCTGCGCGAGAGGAGGTGCGACGAGCAGGACGCGGGTTTTGTGCGAAGTGGGCTGTGCGACGAGGTGCTGCGAGTGACGAGGCTCGCGAGCGGTTTTGTGAGGTTGTGCGCGAAGCTTGTGGTGAGCGAGCGAGGGAGTCCGTGAGTGCGAGGGACGCTGCGAGGCTCGCGAGCGTGACGCGGGCGACAGACGCGAGGGTGCGACGAGGTCGCGCGTGGTCGTGGGGCCGTGCGACGAATCTGGTTCGAGCGTAGCTGTGCGACGAAGTTGTTGCGCCGTTGCCGGAAATCGGTCGCCGGAATTTGATTTCCGGCGAGCTTAACGGTATAAAACATTTTATATATTGAATATATTATATTAAGTTTAATTGTAATTTATGTTTTCATAATTATGTTAAATTATAATTAGTTAATTAATAATTCAAGTTAATGAGTTCATTTTACTATTCTGACTATAACTGCGAATATAACGTTTGGACATGATACTGGATTGGACCTAAGAGTTTTGGACATAAGATTTGGACATAAAACATGGTTGGACTTAATTTAATTGGTTTGGTAAAGATAGTGGACTAATGACACTAACTAATATGAGTATGTTCACTAGCTTCGACTCCTTAAAAGACGTTAAACACTCTATGAGAGAAAAGTAACGAAAATTCTTAAACAAGGGGTTTATTAATCGTTTACTTCGAATTATTAAACCGTATAGTCTTAATTACGTAGTAGTTGTTAACGTTACCAACGACGTAGCACTAAAGCTTTTATTTAACGATTTAGGTCCCAATTTCATAAGCGGAACGTTCGATTAAGACAGCGAAAATTCTCCGTTACAAGGTACGTACGCGTACCAGTTTAATCCCAGGTATTAGTATCATGATTAGGTTGCAATCTATGTTATTGGAACCTAGAAGCATGATAGGGAATGTTTGATTGATTGAGATTGTCTGGTTAGACATTTGTAATTGAAATTGATATGTTGCATGAGAATGCGTAATTCTATCGTAGTATTTCAAAGAGCATTTTTAATCTATCCATAGTGTAACAAGGTTGTTACAAGAGATATGATTTGAGCATAAGAGGACAGGTAAATGATTCTATGTATCCATAGTGTAACAAGGTTGTTACAAGAGATACGGTTTGAGCATTTTAATGAAGAGAACAGGTAATTGATTCTAGTATCCATAGTGTAACAAGAGTGTTACAAGAGATACGATATGTGGTTATGAAATGAATGGTTAATATTAAAATGAATTATGGCAATATCTTGTAGCTGGACTCCCTACAAGTGATGAACAATGGGGGGAGTGTGGACTTGTCCTACGCTCCTACGCAGGCCTACTGTGACGACAGTATGTCCTTATATTTTTGACACTCAAGTAGGCGGAAGGTTCCGTTCGATCTTGGGGGTATGCATACTAAGGTGATGGGTGTGAGACGGCTCGAAACCGTATTTGCATTTCATCTAACAGACCTAGTGTCTGTTAAGGATTCAGTAGCCCGTATGATTCTAGTAAGATGACGGTGCCCGTTCGATGCCAATTAAAGATTAAAGATTAAAGGTTAAAGGATGTAACATAGTGTAGCATCATGTTTAAGATTGCCCATGTGTGCATCATTTATGTTTACATGTATTCAATGGTTCATTACGTACTCAGCATAGCTGATTGTGTGTTATTATGTGTTTGATGAACTGCGATGAACCATTGATGCTACAATGGGGAGCAGACTAGGTGTGCCGGTGCTGCTGCATAATCTCGAGCATACGGGGACTAGGCTTGGGTATCTACATTTAAAGCATTTTGAAATAAGTATTATTGGTTTTTTTTCTAAGACTTATATATGGTTTGTGGTTTGAATGAAAGGGGTCATTGATGATTCCCGAGTTGTATTTATATTTTAATTCCGCTGCATTTTAGTTTTCAAGTTAATGTTTAAGTTATCGTTAACCCTTATTATGCCTTGCGTTCCATCGCGGCGGTAACGCCCCCGAGGTCGACGCGACGCAGCAGTGGTAGGCGCGCGTGGATTTTGGGGGTGTTACACCCTAACACTAAACCCTAACACTAACCCACCACCCCACCACCCACCCTCCCACCACCCTGCCCCCTCCCCCACCCTTGCGCCGCCCACTCCCACCCTCGCGCGCCCTCCTCCCCCACCCCCCGCAGCCCCTCCCCACCCTCGCCCGCCCTCCTCCCCCTCTCAGTTCATTTCAGCAGTCCCCCACCCTCCCTCCCCATCGCGCGCCCCCCGACCTTCCCCCACCCCGCGCCAACCACAGCACCACCCCTTCCATTTTCGCCGACACTGCCTTCCCCACCCTCGCTTCATCTCAGATCTGCGCCGCCCAGCAGTCCTCCCCACCCATTCGATTTTAGGGATGAAACACAGGCGATGCCTAACAGTTTGAGGGGGCGCTGCAAAGGTGGTGGGCGGCTCGTTGGAGGGCGGTTCGTGCCGAGAAGAGAGCGAAGGAAAGAGGTACTGGGCGGCTACGAGGTGGTGCGCATAGGGTGTGGTTTGCGGTGGTGGGGGAGAAATCGAATGGGTGGAGGATGAGGGGCTGGCGAGATTAACGGGGTGGGGGAGAGACAGTGGGGGGCTGCGATGGGATGGTGGTTGCGGTGGGCTGTAGGGTAGGGTGGGTGGGTGGGTGGGTGGGTGGGTGGAGGGGAGGGATAGTGGTTGGGTGGTAGTGGGGTTAGGGTTAGGATTTAGATTAAGGTTTAAAATTAGGGGTTAGGGTTAGATTTAGTTAGGTTAATTAGGGGTAATTAGGTGAATGAAGGTTAATGACTAACGGCGGTTAACGCCGTTAGTCTTTAAGGGCATTTAAGGGTACCCCGTGTATTAGTTTGAAACTTAGGGGTACCCTGTGAATTTTGAAAACTTGGAGGGTACCAAGTGAATTTTTTGAAAACTCGGGGGTACTTGGTGAAAAAACCGTTATATTAAAGGTGATCATGGGCCGGGAAGGGCCGGGCCTAAAAAAATTTACCTATTGGCCAGGTAAAAAATTTGTGCCCAAAGCCCGCTATTTGGGGCCAAAATGAGCAGGTTTTTCAGGCAAAAAAATACTTTAAAAAGTCATTTTTGGCTTGCCCAAAGCAAAAAAAAAATCGGGTCGGATCCGATCGCGGGCCAAAAATTCTGCCCAAAATCGGGTCGGGCCAAAATGATCAGCTCTACTTTATATTTATAGAGGTAGAGTGTGAGTCAAAAAAGTATAAAAGAACTAATATAATAATAATGGGATCATGTCCAAAATAGAAGTGTTCAAACTAATTTGGGACAAGTAGAAAGGAAAATATTCAGACTATTCTGCAACGAATGGAGTAGTTAGATTTTGAAAGCACCTTGGCTGAGATGTATAATTGATTGAGACCAATTTCTATCATTTCGATTTATATACATATGTTTTGTTATCCGTTTATGTAAAATAGTCATCAGCTCAAACATATTACTTTCAATTTATAAGTTTATGTATACACATTTCATATCAGTTTATAAACTCTTATAAATATTTAGTTACTCTGTGTTTTTTTAATTGCATCATTTGGTTTTTGCAAAAATTTGAAGAAAAAAGGAGAGAAAAAGAAGATTAGACCTATTTTCCCACTTATTTGGCAATCAATTAGGTTGAGACTTGAGAGGTAGGTGAAATGAGGGTAAAAAGGTAAAATAGCGCCAAAAACTTTGCTAGAAATAAGATGGTAAACGTTTAAAAATCTTACTTCTAATCGAATATGTGTATATGTTTAAAATGATATTTCTTGAAGATGGTAAACGTTTAAAAATCTTACCAAATAAGATGGCAAACGTTTACCTTCAAGAAATGAGATGGTAAACGTTTAGAAAAAAGATGGTAAATGTTTATAAATAAGAAATAAGATGGTAAATGTTTGCCTTCAAGAAATATGAGCTAAACGTTTAATATGATATCTTTTGAAGATGGTAAACGTTTAGAAATAAGATGGTAAACGTTTAGAAGGTAAGAAATATTTCTTGAAGATGCTTTAATGAGAGGAAGCACACATTTCTTGGAGTAGTGTCATTTTATAAACCGACAACAAATGTGTATAAAGCAATGTAAAATATGTGTAAACTAATACCAAATATGTGTAACATGATAACAAATATGTATAAACTAAAAAATTAATATAAAATATCTATAAGTTGATATAAAATAAGTATATAACTAATAACGAATATCCATAAAATAATACTAATTGTGAGTAAAGCCATAAACTAATAATATATACATGTAAACTGAACTTGGCAAAAGTTTGTCTTAGTGAGAAGCCAAGTTTTTTTGTTAGTTCTTTTTGCATCGAACATATGATTGTATATTTTTCGAAGAAAAGTGATAATCAGTATAATTAGTAGCCATATTTGGTACAATTAAACCATTTTGAGTCAGGGGGTCTGATATACCTAGGTATGGGACTTCCATCCGTTGTCCAACACAAAGGATTTTCTCCGGGGGGATTTTTAGAGGGATCACATTCGAAGGTGGGGAAAACATGGGTTGATGATAGTGATGATTCATTGTTAAGGTTTTGGTTAAGCGTAGCTTTTGTGGACTGGGTATTGAATGTTGTTTTGTTGCTTGGTTTGTGGCTTGGAAACTCATAATTGTAGTTTCTTTACCAGCCTTTGAGTTTGGCTGCTTAGGGTTGATAAAATTCTCAACACTCAAGGAGTTTGAAATAATTGTAGGGGAATATTTTTTTTGACTTTTTTTTGGTAGGTATCTCCCGTTGGCTTATTTTTGGGAATAAATGGGGAGGGTCCTTTTTGGTTGATATTTGATGATCATGTTTTCCTAAATTGAAGATAACATTATTAGGCAGAGGTTGAGTGGACTTAAGAGTGGAATCTCTTAAATTAATAGTGTCAACTATGGGATTATTGAAGATTTGGCAGTTGTCATCCAACATCTTGCTGAAATTTCTCGAGTCTTACTCTTCTAAATTGATAGGGTTGCCTAAGATGTGAATCGTTTCTTCATCATCCAAAATTGTCGCAAATCCAGACCCTGTAACACTCCCTTGTTTTTGAATTTGATTGTTGAGTGTAACATTGGCGGGAACTTTGTTACCAATCCTTGCTTTGCCATCATCTTCAGAGGTTCGATTTGGAATGACTTTATCTGTTCTTGGCATCCTTTTTCGAGTTGGCTTTTTCACCAACATCCAGGAACCAAAATCCTTTTCCAATTTTGGTTGGGATTGATGGTGCAAGTAAGGACCTTGCATCCCATTGAGCTACTCATTGACTCTATCAACCATTACTTCATCATTAGAGTGAATTTGGATGCAATGATCTTCTACATGCCCTAGCTTCCTACATTTATAGCAAATCATTTTAATTCCTTCGAACTGAATGCGCCAAACTTTACCTTTGAGCTAAAACTTAGATAGGAGAGGTTTAGCCAAATCTATCTCGACACTCACTCTACTGAACTGACCTCGATCAGCATTAGCCATAGATTTATCAACTAATAAGACCTTACCAATTTTGGACCCAATTTTGTGGAGGAAAGAATAGAGACGTGGGTGGAACCGATTCTGGAACCACTGGAATTAATAGTGACCCTATTAATCCCAAACAATGTTAATAGACTTTATCCAATTTTAATTGATGCATATATGAGTTCCCTCCCTTCTGTACCTGTTTTAACGGATGACTAAATACCACATTTAGCTCCAAATTCGCTACCTATCTCTTGCATGGTTTGGAACGTGCAAGGCGAGTCTTTATGGTTGCTTTGCGTGAAGTAGTAAGAGTAAATAAACCTAACGTAATTGCGTCGGTCGAGACCCGCATGGGGGGGTGCACAAGCAGTTAAAATTGCAACATTACTAAATTATACAGGACACACTCGTGTCGATGCTCAAGGTTTTAGTGGTGGTAATTGGATTTATTAGAAATTTAAACTAGTCACAGTTGAACCCATAATCAAACACGAACAGTTCATTACTATGGATATCAAACGATTAAAAGGTGAACCTTGGTACTTCATTGCAATCTATGCTAACCCTGACCCGAACAAAAGAACTGAAATTTGGAGAGAATCAAAGGAATTTTCAGCAACCCGTAACAAACCGTACGTGGTTACCAGCAAGAGACTTTAATGACACAAGAAATCATTCTTAGAAAGCCTATTTTTCAAGAAAACTCGGTTGATCGGTGGATTGGATCTCTTGAGTCACGCTTGTGCTTCTTAGTCATCTTTTCTCTTATGTTTGGTTGGTCTCTTAAATCTTGTTATGAACTTATTTAACTTGCATGTCATGTTTGTAGCTTTGTTTTTAGAGTTTTTAAATATAGTTGTTGCATGGTTCCGCCTTCTCTTCTTCTTTCTCCCCTTTTACCTTCCCCTTCTTCATTCCTTGTTTACTTGAGGACAAACAAAATGCTAAGCTTGGGTGAGTTTGATAAGTGCGTTTCTAATACACTTTATGAGCTCATTTTAGCTTAGTTTGATACTATTCATTCCCTTTTATTCCCTCTTTCTTCCTTATTACCTTCTCTATTTCTTTCACTTTGTCATTGTTGATCATAGTGACATTTTGCTAGATTTTCGGTCAATTTTGACTGAATTTCTAGTACATTTGCTTTCATGTTTTGGTTGCAGGTATGACCTTTTTCGAGGTCGAGAGTTGGGAGATACGACATCAGGAAGGAGTTTGAGAAGTCGAGTAGGGACATATTTGCGCTCGCACCATTCTATAAGTGCCTGCACAAGTTGGTGCGCCTGCACGCTAATGTGGTATACTCGCACCAGTCATGTAGTGCACTTGCACCACTTTGGTGTGCTCGCACCTCTAAGCGCTTGATGTTAGTTTGAGAACAGAAGAATGGTGTGTCCGTACCATTTAAATCCGCGAAGAACTTTGTGGTATGCATGTCTAAATAACAATAAAGTGTTCTAATTTGAGATTTATGCTTTATTCTATAGACTAGAGAGTATTATTAGGGTCTATATTAGAGAGAGAAACACTTTAATTTTGTTTAAGATTTGAGATTCTAAGATTAAAATTTGTGATTTCTACACATTCAAGGTACTTTTTATTCAAGTAATTGCAAAGTTTCAGTTTTTGTTTCTTCCTTTTCATTGTTATTCTTTGTTCTTCCATATTATTAGATCTCTTATATTGTAGTTTCATTATTTATTTTCATTAGATTAATTATCTCTTAATCATATTTAACCCTATAATAGTTATAAATTTCATGTTTTTATGCTTAGAATTCATGATTAGTGAGTAGTCTCCTATATAGGGTTATGCTGAAAGTTTGGATTAGAGTTTAGATGTATTGTTAATGTGATTGTGATGATCTAAAGATGATTATGCATTGATCTTGGTGTTTTGAAGGCTTAGGATAGATATTGATCACATTTATGCTTTGGTATTTTGGTTTCAAATGTTCTTAATCGAACTTCGAACTATTTTATAGAGGTGATCATTTTGGCCCGGCTCGACCCGTTTTTGGGCATAATTTTTCGGCCTGCGGGCCGGGTCCGCCCAATTTTTTTTGGTTTTGGGCGGGCTTTGGGCAAGCCAAAAACGACTTTTTAGTCTATTTTTTGGCTGACCCGTTTTGGCCCGCAAAAGGCTGCTAAATTAGGCCCAAAATAGTGAGCTTTGGACATAAAAATCCGGCCCGAATTTTGGGCCCGACCCGACGAATGGGCAAATTTTTTTGGCCGCGGCCCGGCCCATGATCACCTCTACTATTTTATCATCCTCATGAATCAACTTAATTTCGAAGTCAATATATTGGGTAAAAATTAAGGAGATCCTTTATTAGGGGTTTTTCCGAATTCATTGAATCTCTTAATCAATTGACTAAAGACCATTCGGGAGTGGATTTAGTTGATTGATTAAGTAATTATTCTTGAGCACCATTCGAGAGAGGACTCGAGTATTTTAGAGGAAAAACTAAACCTTACATAACCGTCGTCTTTGAATCACAATTGCATTAATGGTCTTTGTCCATTTTGATTCATACTAGTAACCTTAAATCCAGTGTCTTCCTTGTTGATATTTTCATCTCGTATTATTTGCTAGTTACTTGATAATAGTTAGTTTTAGTCGTTACAAAAATCATTCAGAATCCCCCAAAATCCTTCAATTAGGTAAATTAAACTTGTTAGACTTTGATTAATCCCAATTTCCTTGTGTATCGACCCTTGACTTGCCTTTACTACGTTCTTAGTAATTGCTTATTATGTTTTACAAATATTGTTTAAAAAGCGATTTTTGGTACCTTAACAACACACTAAAATCCTCTTATTAATACCAAGTCAAAGTCAAGATCAATGCAACAACGAGAAACTAATCACACATGAAAGAATAAAACTAGTACAAATACGTCAGTTTATAGGCACAAAAAGCTCATTTAGGTTAGTTGACTGCATAGTTGTAACACCCCGATAATTCTCTCTTTTACAAAATACCTTTTCAACATAAAACTTAGAGAATCATCAAAGCATTATCGGCCGTGTGATAGTGTATCAGCTTATTCAGAATTTTGTAGAGGAAAACATATAACTAAACTTTAGAATTGAAATATAATAAATAATAAAAGTAACTTTAAAACCAAATAACACTATTACTATTAACTTCAAACCAAACTTAAATAAAATGTTCCTACTAAAACAATAATTAACTCAATCTGCTACACACTCTCCATTCCCAAATTTTAATGATGCAACATCTGCACACCTGTAGATGTCAATGTACTAAAGAATTTGCTCACCAAGAATAGGTCATCACAGGATCAATAAGGCAAAGCCATAATCAACACATACAAACAAAACACGTAATCAGCAAAGCTGAGTACTACATAAAAATAAGTAAACATTCCTAACATGATACTAAGAAATATAATAAGCAGGGATAAATAACAACATAACAATCTAACAATCTGCAGATAACTTTTACTGAACTAAGCTTTCACCATTCTTTTATTACTTTAATGGAGTAGTTATTGGACCGAGTTGTCTACTAAAACCAGCCTTCACCTAGGAAGACAAAATACGGGCGCGACTCCATATTCCATAATAATAATCGATTTCATAAACTATAACATACTACTATGATTTTCCAATCTTTAAAACCCTAAAAATTCATGCTTTGATAATTAAAAATCCAATCTAAACATAATAAGTAAATCTAAATTTTTATTTCTTCAATACATAAATTATATAATCTTAGATTCATAATTAAATTTTTAAACTAAAACTTTTACACACAATCAAACTAAAAACAAATCTTAAAAACATAAACTTTAAATAAAAACTTGGGGAGGAAGAAAAGTAATCAAACCAAAGTAAAGGAAGGATGAAAGAGAGACACCGGTGGCCAATGGGCGGCACCAGTTGGCTGCTGCTGGCGGCGCGTGTTGGAGCCGGCAGTGGTGGTCGGCGGTGGTGTGCCGGAAGAAAACCCGAAGGAAGAGAGAGATAGGAAGAAAAACATGAGGGAGAAAAAGAAGGAGAGAGAAAATACTTGTGTGGGAAAAATATGGGGTTTGTATATGTTTCCCTTGTGGGCTTAGGAAAATTTGATTGGGATCAAATAGAGTTTAATGATGAATGAAATTAGTGTTTGGGTCCCAATATCCAACTAGGGTTCATTTTCCTAATCCAAATAGTTTTTGGGTTCCTCATGCCCACTTAGCATCCTTTTCCATATCCAAAAAGTATTTTAAGCATTTCAAATATTTTTTAAAGCATGCCTAAATAAAATATTTTAACTTCTTTAAATCATCAAAATAATTCCTTTGGCTTTCAAATAGTCAACCTTTAAAGAAATGAATCATTTCAATACTAAATTATATTTAAATATAAATAACTATACATTAATATATATTTATAAAATTCATAAATTACGTGGGATTACATCATTAGTAATTTTACATGACTCAAAAGGAAGAAAAGAAACTAAGTGTACATTATTTACATTATCATGAGAGTCATACAAAATGGGAGAAAGAAGCAACGATGGAGGATATAATAAAGGGGAAGAAGGAATAAGATCAAGTTTTTTAGAGAATGGAACATGAGACTCACAAACAGTATCAGATGAAACCGACAAAGACTCATGCATTATCTCATTCTCAACTTTAGACTAATATGCAAATGAAAATTTTATCGAAAAAGTGTCAGACACTTCACTCTCAACTATGGATTCGTCAGATAGAGACACAAACTACCAACTTCACTAATTACACCCTTACCTTCTACCAAATTAATATGAGTCAAATCAACGAATTCCTCCTCCGAAATATAATTCTTAACACCAAAATCATTATCATCAAGTATAACCTGTTGGTTAGTAAATTGTTGCACAACAAGTAATTTAATAGAATTTGTCAGGTTTTGATACTCATGAGCTAATTCATTTAAATCTTCATGTTGTTTAACAATATACTTTTTCATCATGTTAAAAAGTTCCTGACGCTCTTATGTTTCGGGTTGAAAATAATTATTCACTTCATGTTGATAACATTGGGTATAATCAAACACATAAGACTCATTAGGGTAATGGAAATGTTTATGGGAATTCATGCACAAATTTTGTAAATTTTGACAATCATATGATGCATCATAAACATAATCATTCACATTATAATAGCCAAAATAATCATTTGCCCTTGATAATTATAAAAAAATCCCTCTCTTAACTATAATTATATGACTCTATGACGACACACTATAGAGAGGGGAAAAAAATTATTCACAAAACGGAAGGAAAAAAAATATATACTTTAGTATCACCAACAATAAAATCTAAATAAAACAATACCGTCACCCCAACAACAACGCCAAAATTTGATACGCTACCGTACACCTGTCAAGACTGGCTTACATCTGTCAATGCCAACAACATGTTAAGACTGGCAACAACATAAGATCATGATGATATGATAACAATCCAAAAGTAATAGATCTTACTTTCCTAGAGTGTCAAGACTGGCCTACATCTGTCAATGCCAAGAGTTGCATTGAAACTTTCAATGAAGTTACTTTTATTGACATCACACTTCACTGCAGTCTTAAATGCATACTTGGACTAAGTATATGGTTTTCCAACTTTTTCTAACCAAAGCCATTTCTTAGGGTTGGCTTTCTTCAGTTGCTCCATGGCTTTCCTGAAAGTGAATTGTGATGTAGCCCCACAAGCGTTCTACAAGAGGCTGAACATTAAAGAACCCAGAAATTGTCTTTTCCAGTTTTTGCAAAGATGTTTAGCACAATATCTTCTCCCTACTGTTGGCATCAACTCGGCACATGTAACATCAATGGCGTGTCAAAGTACAACAAGTTAAGTGCCACGCAAAAAAAAAAAAAAAAACTAAAATGAAAGAGAGATGTGAGTGGTATTTATCTTCATCTTACCTGAAATGATGCACCATTCACCCTTTAACCTGCCACTATCTTCCAGAACATTTCTCAAGTGCCATACAAAGAACTTCCAACTCTCAATGTCCTCTATTGCAATAATGGCCCAAGCAAAAGGGTAAATTTCATTATTACCATCAAGTGCTACTGCTAAGAGTAACACTCCACTATAATCACTCTATAGATGGGCTCCATCAACACCAATTAAGGGTCTATAGCCAGCATAAAGTCCATCTAATGGGCCCTTGAAATCATTGAAAATGCTTGAGAAACTTAATGGTCTTTCAGGGTGATTTGTAGGTGTCCAAGCACAAAATGCGGTAGAGTTGGGATTGTATTCTCTTATAATCTCACAGTATCGAGGAAGAAAGGAATAAGATACATCCTGGCCTCCATGAATCATTTTGAGATCCCTTTTTCTAACCCTGTACAATGTGCTTTGACACATCTCAACCTTGTATCTATCCCACAACAATTTGTTTAGAGCTTTGACAGGGTAGTCATTGTTTTCCCTAATGTCTTCTAACAACACTTTTGAGGCCCATTTCACATTAACTATAGGATTATGAACCTCTAAACCTGTGCATGTGTGTTGTGGGGTCTGGATGGACTTTATTTCCCATGTGACACAATCAGGTAGCTTTGAGGCATGTAATCTCCATGCACAAGTCTCTATTGAGCACCTCACTGTGTATCTATTGTTATTTGCCTTATCAACAACAATTGAGAAGCCACATTGGATACTATATATAGTCCCTCACAACATCTCTCAAATGGTCCTTATTTGTAAATAGTTTCCATGGTTTGATTACAATTTTCTCAAACACCTCATCTTCATATACTTCACCATTCCTATACAGCTTGCTGAAATAGCTGTTATTATCATCATCCACATCACCAGACATTTGTCCATAATCTCCATATGGATCAAATGAATCATGAATTTTTGTCCATAATCTCCATCAGATTCTTCATCTTCATCCACCAAACTTTCATCAGTATTTGAACAATCACTATTAGAGGGAGAGTATCCCTCATCACCATCATCATCATCATCATCATCATCATCATCATCACCACCAGACTAAGAAGAATCTTTACCATCCCTTTGTCTTGTGATGTAATCAACAGAAACACCTCTATTCCTTTCACCCTTCCTAGATTTTTTCTTTTTCAACAACACATCAGTCCCATTATTGAATACAATGCCTTTCCTCTTGGTTGTTGTTCTAGGAACCCTCTTACATGGAACACCACTTGATTTGGATGACCTAGAGCCCTAAATTTGGTTTTGAATTGTCCCACTTCCATGATCTGATGTGTTTAAATTTGGTTCTGTATTAGACAAGGTGAGAGTGTCTTGATTTGGGTTGGAAAGTAACACAACATCCAGTTTTCTAGTGCTCCTCCTCACTCCTAACTCCACTTCATTGGAGTCAATCATTGTTACCCTTCCCCTACCTCTCCTTCTGTCTCCCCTGCCTGCCCCGCCTCTTAGACTTGTACTCTTTCCTCTCCCTCTTCCCAAGTTTGATTTCACAGGGGACATTTCAATGTCATATCACTTATCTTCTATACATTGATTGATACTGTGATCAAGATTGTCATCTCGTAACTCACTCACCCTTAAGCTTATTCTAGGAGGCAACACCTCAACAGGTTCCAACATAGGTTCCTTACCCCAGATGATGCACCATTCAAACCACCATTAACATTTTTCTGGATAGCCTTAAGTGATTGGGCGGTCATGACAATATTACTAGGTTGTGAAACCTCCCCTACCCATATGTTTATCATCTTATTTTCAGATATGTTATAGATCATGGTCATCAGGTCTTCGTCATCATTTAATTGAACATGTTTCATTTTATAAAGGTACTCAAATTTAGGGTTCACAGGGGTGTTAATGTTGGCTTCCTCAGCCTTTTCGCAGTACTCAATCATAAGGTCTATGAGCATCACCTTATCGGTGTCATCAACAACAATGTCAACTTCTTTGCCTTTATATTGAAATCTTAGAACCAAACTATCAGCCGTACTGTAAATAAAACGTGCAAAGTAACAAAAAAGGGAAAAAAAATAATTTTTTGAACAGTTAAATTCAAAACACAACAAAGCACAACATGTTCATGGAAGTATTTAGGTTATGAAAGTGAGATGATGACTTACATTTAGTAGAAGAAGCAAAAAAAACCCACTTTCAACTTCATTTCTTCACAATTGTGTTCCAGCGCAAATTTCTTCTAAGTTCAGCGATGCAAGTTCTTCTTTTTGAAAACCTTAAAAAATGGCGTGTTTTGGAAGAAGTTGAATGATTGCAGAGTAAGAAAGAAGAGAAAGAGAAGAAGAGAGGGACATTTTTTTGGAAGGATCAAAGGTGGGTGGGTGCAGTTGGGCCATCAATAATTAATTCAAACTTAGGTAAGTAAAAGTTACCATGGGTAACAACTGTACCCTAGGTTTAACTTTTAAACCTAATTATTAATAGCAAAAGTCATTAATGTTACATGTTAACAGTTTCATTAATTACAGGGTTATTTGCAATATTAACTTTTTTTTTGGCCTACCATAAACAATAAGCTAAAGTTACAAGGTTAATAGAGAGACTTTCCCATAATGAAATCTAAATCTACAAATAAAAGCATAATGAACGAAATCAAAGCAAGAAACTAATTAAACTCATGGATTAATGAAGAAGGATAAACTAGGGTTTGCAACTAAAAAAGAGAGAAAAAGAAGAAGAGAAAACTAAAACTTAAAACTAAGAAATAACGTAAAAGGGAGGAGGGAGGAAAAATAGTTTTTCCTAATCTAAATAATATTAAGTAACCTATTATGACTAGGAAAGTAATTTAGAAGATAAGGAAAGTCTTGAATAATCATAAAATGGGCGGATTAGTGATCCGGACGTACGTTATCAGATTCCAGCAGAAACAGTGCAATCTTCCAGAAGACATAACTCCTTGACGAGAAGTCTACTCGTGGCTTGCCACCTATCGTTGGAAAGCACTTCAAGTCTAGTTTCTAATATCCTAGAATTATTCAATTATCATAAACACGTCAAAAGTTATGGTAATAAGAGTAGACGTGACTCCTTTTCCATAATTCTTCTAATGATTTTATGCTTTGTTTTAGCTCAAACTCATACTATGAAATATCCAAACGATCCTTAATAACGTAGCTTAAGAATATGATGCAATATTGAACCTAAATATGAATCTAAATGCTCTAAAATTAAACCTAACATATGACCTTATCACAAACTGATGTGAGATGAATTGTGTATACAAAATTAATAGCATATGCCCCGTTCGGCATTAGTGGTAGTTTTTAGTTTTGGACATATGTGTGTGTGTGTGTGTGTGTGTGTGTGTGTGTGTGTGTGTGTGTGTGTGTGTCTGTGTGTCTGTGTGTGCGTGCGTGCGTGCGTGCGTGCGTGTGTGCGTGCGTGCGTGCGTGCGTGCGTGCGTGCGTGCGTGCGTGCGTGCGTGCGTGCGTGCGTGCGTGCGTGCGTGTGTGTGTGTGTGATATTGTACATATATAATATTAAGAAACAAAACGTCTCTAATCTTTAAGGTGTTGTGCAAAGAGAATACCGTCATACTTTTTGTATAATTAGAATGCAATTATTTATTAACTTACTCCTACAATCAATCATGCTTACCCAAAAAGGTTAAAACTTTTATATAAAGAGAATTTTCAATATGGTAATATTAGTATGCAAAGATGGGGATATTCATTCGAAAAACCAACTATAAAATTATTGAATTATTAATGTAATATGAATCGATATTTAGTAGACGCCAATAATGAGATAACGTGGTTCATGACCGTGTTCGTACCCTCAACCTTGAACTTAATTTTGGCTCATGACCATTAATGAAGTTTTGACGGGAGAATTTACATAAGATAAGTCCCTAAAATGTCTCCAAGTTTCCTAAATATCCAATTAGGTTTATTAGTGTTCCTTCAAATACTTGTTGGCGACTTTGAAAATAAATCCAACTGAAATCAGATTAGCTGGGAGTTATATGTGTCAAGTTGAACATTCCTTGTGGAAAAATATCCTAATATATATGTATATATTTTCACAAGATTCGAATAAAAGCCTTGACATAGAGCAAACATAGGTAGATTATTGAGCACATGAATGTATTTAATATTGCACAGGTATGTCTTGATGTTTCAACTTCCAACTACGTGAGTATGTTTAAGGTAATTCTTACATTGGAGTGGCTCGAGCTGCTTGCATTGTGCCTAACTGCCTATCAAGGGCAAAAGCTCTTATGGAGTGCTCCCACTGATGATGCATGTTATAGTTTTTGATAATATAAAATGGTAGTCTAAACCTAACATGTCTCACTAAGGGAGATTATTATTGATGTCGATCCCAGAAATTCATGTAAGTACTTGTGTAGGAACCAGTTTTATGCAGGGGCATTCAAAAACAAATCCTTACTTTACCTTTTTTTTTAACCTTATTTATGTATTTGGGGATAGAACAAGGACATTCTTTACAAATCGAATCTCCAACCTCATAATAAGAAATTGGAGTTCACTAACTGAATTCCTACTTAATTCTCCTCCACTTTATTGTTTGTCCAAATTAATGGTCATGAGTGTGTATGCATGATGCCTATTCTGAACTCCTCTTTTTTAAAATAAATAATAAAAGGAAGAATGACATGCAAAATATTACTCATATAAGGGAACATGTCTAGCTACTACAAAACAATGTTGTGAGAAAATAAGTTAAAAGTGGAGAAAAAATAATTAGATTTTGTTAGCAAATATTATTCTAATCCTTATATATATGCAAAAAAGAAAATGATTCGCTTAATTCCCTCAATGTTAAAACAAACCACAAAAAATTTAATGGTCTAAGTTTGAAGTCCCTAATATAATAAGGAAAAATTATAGCTGAAAAAACATCAAAATACAGGTCTTTATAAGTTACTTGACTTAATCTTTTATCACTTGTTATAATATCACTTACTTAAGCTAACAACCTTTATTCGTTAATTTGTTTGAGCAATTTATTCTCATCTCCACCCTAAATATATGTTTATCAGAAAAAAAAAGAGATATACCTTGATCAGTTGATGTGTTGAAGATGAAAACACAAGTCATTAGTATAAAAAAGGTAGGTTTGAACATAGACGTCATATTGAAAGTCAATAGCCATTCAACATTACTATTGGCAAACTATCTCAAATGAATCGTGTATAACATATCGTTCGTTAGGCATTACTGGCAGTTTTCCCTTTTTGACAAATATATATTGTACATATATTACACATATATTGTTCATATATTATATGCATATTGTATATATATAATATTAAGAGACAAAACCTCTCTAATCAATAAGGTGTAAATTTGTGCAAAGTGAATACTGTCATACTTTTTTATATAAAGAGAATGCAATTATTTAGTAGGTTAGTCCTGCGATCAATCATGCTTACGCAAAAAGTTCTTTTAGAAAAGTATTAGCTCCGCGAAATCCATTAGTGCTTGTTCGGAAGTTATACTCCCTCTAACTTTCTCATCCCCTATGGCTATGTCTATAGACGCAAAAGGTATGAAAGTGCCATAACCTCAGTGCTACCACAAAAATAAGCGAAAATGACTTATATTAAATGACAAAAGAAAAAAAAATACACGATTTTAAGTATATGTATTTGTAATAATACCTCCATGTATAAGACTGGAACCCCAAATCTTGAGGCAGAGTTATTTACAACAAGATTTACAGGGCCTTCTTCCCCAAGTGCACAAGAAGTAGGCTTTTTGACTTTGAGTCAGCCCAATGTGTACGATCTAAAAAGTCTCTCTGATTAAACATGATGGTACTCATGTTTCCACTTTTGAAGTGGTCCATCGAATGTGGGTAATACAACTCTTGTATATGGGTGGCTTTATAATAAGCTATATATAGGCATATGAAATAACATTTTCGTCAGAATCAATTTAAAATTACTGAACATAGCTATTATAAACAGATACAACTAAATATAGTTTGACTAGGAGTTATATATGTCTAGTTGAACATTCCTTGTGCAAAAATATTCTAATATATGTATAATTTTTCATAAGATTGGAATAAAAACCTTGACATTAGAGCAAATGTATGTATATTGATGAACAAATGAATGTATTTAATATTGCATGGGTACGTCCTGATGTTCCAACTTTCAACTATGTGGAGTATGTTTAAGGTAATGCTTAAATTGGAGTGGCCCGAGCTACTTCCATTAAGGATGAAGGTTTGATTTTTTTTATAGTATAAAATGTTATTAGAAACCAAACTTGTCTCACTAAGGAAGATCATTATTGGTATAGAACCTAGAAATTCATGTAAGTACTTGTGTAGCAACCGATTTTATGTAGGTGCGTTAAATATCAAATCCTTGCTTTACCTAATTTTTAACCTTATTTATGTATTTGGTGATAGAAAGCAGGGACATTCATTAGAAATCAAATCTCCAACCTCATAATAATAAATTGGAGTTCACTAACTGAATTCCTACTTAATTCTCATCCACTTTGTTGTTTGTCCAAATGATGGGGTTTAAAATAATACTGCAAGTGCATAGTGTCTGTTGTTAGCAGATACTTAGCAAATATGGGTCGCTTCATAGGGAGAGGAGTTCCATAGATTAATGTTCAATTACTTAACTACTCCAAGAGAAAACTTGTTGAATGATTAATAACTAAACTTGAATAAACTAGATCACAAAGGATGGATATCTAACAAATAATTAAATACCTTGGGTATTTGATCCACTAGTAGAATAATTACTTATTGTTGCGGTGGAATTGCTGCTGTTTTACCCATACGCATCAATAAACAACGTCAAAAGAAAAGGTAAAATAGAAAATACACCTATTGTTGCGGTTTCCATCCAAAACCGCAGCATAGATGTCAATAGGAAAATTTTTCAAATTTTGTTGACTGTTTGACCAGCTCTATTGCTGCGATTTCCAGCCGGAACCCCAATAATAGATTAAAATATTATTTTTTAAATAATATTTTAATCTACTGCTGCGGTTTCTTTAAGGAACCACAACAATATCCCTTACAAGTTCATTATAATTTAGGGTTTTTTAGCGCTAATCCTCACACCTCATTCATAAACTCCCCATCAGGGTTTTTAGCGCTCATCCTCACACCTCTCTCCTTTTTCAGACTTTCTCTCATCCTCTCTTCTCTTTCAGTTTCAGACTCTCTCTCATCCTCTCTCTTCTTTCAGTTTCAAACTCTCTCTCATCCTCTCTCTCTCGCCTTTCATCCTTCGACCTCTCTCATCCTTCATCCTTAGACCTCTCTCGATCTGTCATCTCTTTCGTGCTCACCACCACCACCTCGTATAGTTCTTCCCAAACAACGAATTCGGCCCCTGTTCGTCGCCTCCGATGAGTGTCCTTCTCGTTGTTCGTCAGCCTTTATTCGTCGTTCTAACCGTCATCGAACTAAGATGATAACTCAATAGTTGCTCTAACCGTCGCCAGACGAAGTCGAACTTTCTTCGCTCGACCTCGTCACGATGTCACCGGACTTATTCACTAGACGATAAATTCTGTATTTTATATTTTCTTCATTTTTAATTTTTTTGATTTAGATCTAATGTTTAGGATTATAGACTTCGCTCTAATCGTTGCTGGTTGATAATTTGAAGTATAGAAGGAGTAGAGGTAATAATATTAGAGAAACAAAAATTTTGGTTACAAAAATCTAATGTTTAGTTTCAATTTGTTCCTAGACTACCTATAACTTTTTACTTAATTTTTTCTTTAAATTTTTGTACGTGATTAGTTTCAATTTGTTCTTTAGTTAGTTTCATTTCCTCATTCTCTTTTCCGATTTCTTTTATTTTATCTTTCTGTATATTATAATTGTTTTATTTGCATTATTTGAAATTTTATACTCAATACATGGATTCAATGTATTATACTAGTGGGTTTTAGTTACTTTAAGTTTTTTATTGCATTTTAACGTTGAAAATCGTATGAAGATTTTACGGTTTTTCATCAAAAACCCCTGACAAAAAATTTTTTGCATTAGATAACCAACTTTTTTTAAAATTCATCAGATACCCTTGACTTTTTAAAAGATGACACAAAATGCCCTTTTTGTTAACAAACATTAGTCCTCCGTTCAGTGATAAATACATATTCACCATATACCCCTATGTAAAATAGTAATGCACCAGATACCCTTATTTTTGAATTAATTGTAACGGCTATTTTTCCAGTTTAAAAACTAGTCGTTAGTTTTATGTTGCATAAACTGCTGCCTTTATAAATACACAGATTTAATACCCTTTCCCCACCCTTTTGTTATTGAAATTCTAATGAGGTTTGTCATGAGTTACTCAAACAGTTCATCCTTACAATCTTCATACATAAGAGTACCTAACTCCTATTGTACTTGTAGAAGAAAATTTGCAATATGAAGCTCTAAAGCAACAACAAATCCTTAGTGACTATATTACAAGTGTGATACATGCAACAATTTCAGATGGTGCAAAGGGAGTATGGAGCATAATCCAAGCTGCCAACATGATTCCCAACTAGGCAGAGATGAGGGAGAAAGTTCAGAGAAGAACAAGATGAAGGAAGAGATGAAGCACATGAAGAAGAAAGTAAAGGAACAACAAAAAACTAGTAAATGCAACAATAAAAGTAGGAGTACTCTGTAATCCCCCGTAATTTTAGGAATTTTATAAATATATTTTAGTATTTATATATTTATATTTACACATAATTTGGTTTGAAATGATTTATTATTTAAAGAAGGTTGACTATTTTGAAAGTCAAAAGAATTATTTTAAGGATTTAAGGAAGTTAAAATATTTTATCTAAGCATGCTTTGAAAAATGTTTGAAATACTAACTTGATTTGGAAAAGAAGTTTAAATAGGCTTGAGGAACCCAAAATTCTAAGGAGATCGGGAAAATGATTTATATTGATGTAGAAGTTCCAATTCATTAATCCTATCAATTATCAAACTCTATTTGAACCCAATCTCCTTTTCCTAAGCCCAAAAGGAAAAGTCTCTTCATAAATACCTTAGACCTAATTATTTTTATCACACAAAGATTTATTTTCTCTCTCCTCCCTCATACCAGTCGGCCCCTTACTCTCTCCTCTTCCCACGTGATTCTCCCTTTCTCTCTCAAGTTTTCTTTCTCTTCTTCAAATAACGTTTCTTCTTCGACAAGAAATGTCACCACACCTCCATAATCACAATTCCTCTTGTGCGCCACTACTGCAGGCGTGTCGATTCTGTTCGGCACCTCTTCCTTCTTCTTGGTTCTTTGAGTTGTTGGTTAATTTCTTTTCTTCTTCCTCAAGTTTCCATTAAAGATCATGTTTTTATGCTTTATTTTAATACTAATCATGATTATTAACTTTAATTTACTATTTTGATGATTAATCTTGATTCATATATATTATGTATTAAAAGAATAAAATTTCAGATTTGATTATTATTTTTAGATTGAGTTTTTAATTATCAAAGCATGGATTTTTAGGGTGTTAATTATTGGAAAATCATAGTAACATGTTATAAACTATGAGATTGTTTTAAATTATGAATTTATGCATGTTTATGTATGTTTAAAGAGAGATTTATAATTTTATAAGTTGCTGGAATTTTAGAAAGGGCTTTAATAATGGATATTAAGGATTTCAATTACTAGTATGGTAGTACTATGCTAGATATTAAAAGTAATTAAAGTTTTAATAGTAAAAACAACTTTTAAATATGTTTAAAGGAGATTTAAAGTATTTTAAAGTTGCTGTATTTTATTTAGAGTATTAACTTTGATTTATATTGATTATTTTAGGCGGAGAATATTCAGTAGGTGACTTTTAAGTGATTAAAGGTGACCAATTGGTTCACACAAGGTACGTACATAGCTATGTGCTATGTGATATAGTACCATGATTTAAGAAGGAAAAATTGTAGTATCATGTATAGGAACTTTATAAGTTCATATGTGAATTCTAGTATGATTGGATTTTACATGTTTTATGCCTGTGTGCAAACATGTTAATTTTGAGATTGATTATGAGTTAAAGATTATCATGTTTATATGGAATTATTGATGCAAGCATGTGGATGGGAACTTTAGCTATTAATTCTCATGGGGGAATAAGATTGAATCATGTTATTCATGTGTTCCCTTACAGTATTATTTTCACTACTTTATAAGGACTGTGGGCCTTATTTGGTAAGTTGATAAGTTATGCTTTTGAAAGGTAAGATTGATTGTTGGCTAGGGTCAACAAATAAGAAAGATTGAGATTGAGAAAAGTAATAGTGGATTGTAAGTTGTGTGATCACTTATTAAATCCTAAGATATAAGAAGTTCAGTTGTCAATGTTTGAGTTGATATTTATCTGTGCTACTTGTGTGTGTGTCATAACAAGTAATAAATTGTAAATCACGTAAAGTGTAACTTGGATGATAATAAACTTTAGACTGGTGCACGTTTAGAGTTGGACAATCAGGAGTTGGAGTACATGGTAGTAGCTCATGGCTTTTTCAGGGAGATGGATTGATCACCATCCTTATTATTTTTCAAAGGTTCCTCGATATCGCATGTCATTCTGAAATACTGAGTCGCGCCCGTATTTCGTCTTCCTAGGTGAAGACAAGTTTAGATAAGACAACTACTCAAGTAATAAAAAGATGTTTAAAGTTTAGTTAAGTAAAAGTTATCTGCAGAGTGTTATATTGTTATATTATTATTTATCCCTGCATGTTATTTATTAGTATCATGTTGGAAATATTTATGTAATACTATGTAGTACTCAACTTTGCTGATTACGTGCTTTGTTTGTTATTGTTGATCATGGCTTTGCCTTATTGATCCTGTGATGACCCATTTTGGTGAGCAGATTCTTTAGAGCATTGACATTTACAGGTTCGCAGATGTTGCATCATTGAGAATCTAGTAATGGAGAGCTTGTGTAATCTGTTATTATAATAACTACCTTTGTAGGAACATATTATAACAAGTTTGGTTTGAAGTAGAAATTTCTAGAGTGTTTGGTTTGAAGTACTTATTTATTTATTATATTAAAGTACGAAGTTTAGTTATTTGTTTTCCGCTGCAAAATTCTGTCTAAGCCGATACTTTATCACACGGACGATAATGCTTTGGTAATTCTCTATGTTTTATATTGAAAAGGTATTTCTGAAAAGAGAGAATTATTGGGGTGTTATACTCATGTTTGTAGTTGTAATATTTGTAATGTTTAAGTGAAGTACTGTAATTGGTGCAAAAGACCAATGTAATGTTGTTTAGCAAAAACTTAGCATGTTTAAATTGTTATAGCATCAACTAAAAACCTAATGTAGCAAAAAATCACCATTTCAACCACTTCTTAATGTTGCTTTACAAAATGATAGGCCCTACATAATCACAAAAAACAAAATAATCTAAGGCATCCTAACAATGTTTAGGCTTTCTTCTTGTTGGTCTTTGTCTTCTTAGCTTTAGATTAGATGACTGAGGCACTTGCAGCATTTGTTTCTTTCCTTTTCCTCCCTCTCTTCTCAGTTCTTGTTGCAGCTGATGTAGACCCTTTCTTCTTCCTGGTTTGTGTATTAGTTGTTGTAATATCCCGTACCTAAGTAATATTAATTGTCGGATTAATTATGGATTAAATCTTTTCAAACTAACAAAAACAAGAATTTTAGATATTAAAATGTATAATGAGCTATTTTAAGTTTCCTTTATTTAATCTAACTTGTGGACAATAAAACAAGTATATACTTAAGTAAAAATAGAAATTACAAAAATGCCCCTATGAGTCTAACTCTAGCCCATCTTCTTCCTTCCTCCATTTTCTTTCTGTGGCAAATTTTTTTGAGGTGTTCACACATGAAATCAAACACTTCAATTCAATACTACAACGCTCATGTCAGAAATCTTCTTCATTAGTCAATAAAGCTTGCCACAATATCTCACAAAATCTGGAAGAAGCCTCAAAGTTTGAATTCCCAATCTTCCTCCATTAATGTTTCTTGACCCAAGTTCATTTTTTTCAAAGGTTAAACTGATCAACAGTAGGAGTATAGCTTCCAATAATTTCTATAAATACCGATTGATTTCCAAGATTTGCCAACACAAACAAAACCAAAAATCAAAACTTTGTTAACCAAAAATACCACAAAATACAACTTCCTTGTTCCCTCTGTTTTGGGCGAGCTCCACCGCGCCACCACCAAGGACCACCCTCGCTCACACCTTCCTCTCTCGCTCACCTCACGCTGTACCTTCCCTTTCTCTGTCGTTGCTGCCACCGCAGCACATTTCCGGCGACGCAGCCACGCTGCAACCACGCCGCAACAACCCCTCCGCCAGCCCAGCCACCTTTCTTTCTCTCGCAGCACCCTACTCTCTCCGCGAACCACCTTCAACGAACCACCCTGACACCTTCAAGCTCGCGCTGCAGCCTCCTTATTCGGCGACGTGCGCTTCCCGTGCTCCTTGTCGCAAGGTACATGGAGTTTGGAAGTATATGTTCTGTAGTTTGGTTCCCTTCTAATATTTTTCCCCCTTGTTTTGTTACTCTTTTTAGGCCCAAAATCTTTTAAATGGTCACTTTATAATTACAGATATACTTTGGGTTCAAGTACATTTAAATTATAACTTGTTTGTTATTGGGCTAATGAGATAAATATATGTATATGAACTTTTGTATAACATAAATCTTTTTAAGTAGTATATATGACTTAGTATGAGTATTGGACAAGTTGAGTTTACTAAATTAAGCCAACTTAATAATAGGTAGTCAAATCTGATATTTTTTGTTAACTTAATATTATTAACCTCAATTTATTAATATTTAAAAATGACAAGTTTTATTTTATAAAAGCTAATGTAATAATAATTATTATTTAAGTAATAAGATGGCACTTATAAAGTTTACTAAATAAACGAATATACATAGTCCAACTATTAATATGGTTAACGAGTCAACCTTATGACTATAATGATGACAAATGAGGGAAGTTACAATATTAATCGTCTCGTTATCAATTATTGGTTAGATTAGGGAAAAAGGGATATTACAAGCCTCCCCCGGCAATCAAAGTTACTAAGCAGGATTTGAGGTAACGTCTACTGCTAACACCCGCATTCCCTTTCTAAATATATGTTTTATGTTGATATTTATAATGTTTATGTTAAATGTATGCTTTTATGGATTGCGGGATATGAAATAGTTTTTATGAACATGATATTTCATGACGTTACGTAATTTATGATGAATTGCGAAAGATTAAAGAATATGATTTCCATGATGATTGTGAAGTATAATGTATAAATAAAAAGAAATGGAACATGATAAACAAAAGTGAAAGATGGTTCTTGGCAGTACGATGTTATGTTGGTCGTGCACGTACCGTTCTATTCTATGGCGGAAACGCCACCTTCTGGTTAGGGACAATTGTCCCTGGTGGCACCGCACTATGCCTGGCTTTATGCCACCTTCTGGTTAGGGACGATGTCCCTGGTGGCTATTGCCCTATGATTATGATGATGATGATGATGATGATGAGAGACGTCCCTGTATGTTATACTCGCCAAGATACCAATAAGATAATTATGATGATGATGATTATGATATGAAGATAATAATGAATTTATGTTTACAAAAAATGTTTATGAAATGTTTTTACTCTATTCTCTCTCCTTCCTGTTTGCAACTAAAATGAATTGAAATGAATTTACGATGTTAGAGTAGTATGTTACTGGGCCTCGGCTCATGACGTTTATCTTTTCTGTTTTAGGTAATGACGGGGATGACGGAATGGCGTAGCAGTGAGGAATAATTACTACTTAAATTATGCAGACTCTTATTAATATGTATTCTAAGCTTGAGAACATTAGTTTATGAACCTTAATTATGTTTCACCTAGTTATTTACGCATTTCTAAGTTAGTTATGAAGTTTAATATTTATAAAGTTACGTTCTTTAACGAACTTATGTTGCCTTGTATTTTCCAAAAGGAAAGTACGGCAGTAACGCACCGACTAAGTTAAGTCTTCCGCTGCTAAGTAAGAGATAATTAATGAATTAACGATGCTTAGGAGTCGGGGCGTTACACTTGTTCCACCTCCACAAGTCCTTGCATTGTGTCCCACTTCTTTACAGTTGCTGCAGTTAATAGTGCTGTGCCTTTTGCCCTTCTTGGCTTTATTAGGACCTCTCTTACTTTGCTTTTGAGGTCTCCCAACACCTCTCTTAATATTAGGGGGTAGAGATGGCAATGGGTCGGGTCTGGGTCGGGTCCAGCTAGAGGTGATCATTTTGGCCCGGCCCGCTGGCCCGACCCGTTTTTGGGCCGGATTTTGGGCAGAATTTTTCGGCCCGGCCTGATCGTTTTTTTTTGTCTTTGGGCGGGCTTTGGGCAAGCTAAAAACGAATTTTTAGTCTATTTTTTGGCCCGGCCCGTTTTGGCCCGCAAAAGCCGGCTAAGCCCGGCCCGAAATAGCGGGCTTTGGACACAAAAATTCGGCCCGAATTTAGGCCCGGCCCGACCAATGGGCAATTTTTTTTGGCCGCGGCCCGGCCCGGCCCATGATCACCTCTAGGTCCAGCCAGACCCAGACCCGTTTATTTTTTTAAGATCCAGACCCGACCTAGACCCACTGGGTCCAGAATTTTCGGACCCGGACCCAGACCCGTTGGGTCTAATGGGTCCATGGGTCCTAAATGGGTCTTAAATGGGTCCTTCGTAGTTTCTTATTTTAAAACTATTACACTTAGTTTAGTTGTGCATATTGTTATGAATATGATCACTACATTGTTTCAAGAATATATTTGGTGAAACATTATCATACAAATTATACCATACACATTACAAAGTTACAATTCTCCAATGGAGTCACGAGACTTCACAATATCACAAAGACACATGTTCCAAACTAACAAAGTCTCAAGACAAGCAAAAATAACAATATAACATCAAGAATTCAAGTCTCAAATACATAAATTTCCACTTCGGCATCGCTAGTTCTCGTCCATTTCATCATCATCATCAAGATCCTACAAATACATAAATCATACAAAATAATCATAAATTATCACTATAACAGTAGGTAAATCATACTAGGTAGGCAGTGACTTTGCACTGACATTTTCTATCAAACTACAAAAATAAGTCTACAATTTCGAACCAAACTAATTGACAGTAGCTACTTGCGAACCAAACTAATTAACAGTAGGTAATTATTCACAAATGCACTAAAATTTCACAATTACAATATATTTCACAATAACACTA
This sequence comes from Beta vulgaris subsp. vulgaris, assembly GCF_026745355.1. Classification (NCBI taxonomy): domain Eukaryota; kingdom Viridiplantae; phylum Streptophyta; class Magnoliopsida; order Caryophyllales; family Amaranthaceae; genus Beta; species Beta vulgaris. The sequence goes on from NC_079206.1 coordinate 14,028,742, forward strand.
TAACAATACCTAATTATTCTATCAAATTACAATGACAATTTCGAACCAAACTACAATTTTAGTTCATAAAATCTACACATTTTCTATCATACCTTGCGAGTTGCAGATTATAGATTAAACTTGCAGATTATCATACCTTGCGACTTGAGGAAAAATAAAGAAAGGGAAAGAGACTAGAGTTGCAGATTCATACCTTTCGACTTGCGACTTGCGAGACTGTTGAGGTGGCTGGTCGTCGACGAATGCTAGGACTAGGAGAATAGGAGGTCGCCGGATTGCGTGGTCTCAAACTCGCAGTCAAATTCAACTACCCTTCTGAAGTTCAAACCAATTAACGCGCAATCAGAAACAACAAAAAAAAAAAGAAATAAGTTTATTAACTTTGCGTGATGATAATGAAGAAAAGTAGGAGAACAAACCAGTTAGAGAGTAGAAACAAGGAAGGATCGAAGGAGTGAGCCATGGAGATTGGAGACGGATGGAGTATTGGAGTTAGAGAAAAAAAAAACGGCTGTTAGCCTGTTACTGTTAGAGATGGGCGAGTATGCTTATTAGGGTTTAGTCTTTTTAGAATTTTTTTTTAATATATTAATATAAATGGGTCTGTGGGCCGGGTCTGGACCGGGTCTGGGTCTGACATTTTTGGACCCAGACCCAGACCCGACCCATGCTCTCTAAGACCCAGACCCGACCCAGACCCAGACCCATTGGGTCTATAAAAAATGGACCCAGACCCTTATATATGGGTCGGGTCCAAGCGGGTCTAGGTCGGGTCCAAGACCCATTGCCATCTCTATTAGGGGGAGGAAGGAGAGGAAGGTTATGTTCAGGCCAGTGAGATGGATCAGCCATGGGGTGAATGTGCTCCCCGTAGAGTGAAATAAGGGGATACAAAATCAGCAGCCTCCAATCTCTCATCGAAAATGACTCTCATGGAATGTTTGCAAGGTATACCACAACCTTGTCATGCTCCACATCCACACTTCCCATCAACTAACCTAATAGGAAAATTCACATTCCCATCTCTGACCTCAAATTCACCCCCCACATGATGTAGCATAGCAAAACCTAGATTCATCACTCCTAGTTTCTAGGACCTTCTTTGCATAATCAGTGAGCATGTTTGCATCCAAGTCACCTGCCTTATCAGACCTTGTCCCAGTTCTCTTCATGGACCAATTTCTTATGGTTGCACAAGCAAGGAAACATGTTAAACATCTAAGCAATTGAACTAAGGCAAAGAAAATAAAATTGAGCCCAAATGCATTTACCCTAGTTTTTTTGTTGTTCTCTTAGGAACTTTAAACCCAATTGGCCTTGTTCTTGGGGGTCTTTTAGGCTTGGTTGTAGTGGTAGTTTGTGTTGGGGTTTAGGTTGGTTGCACAGGGGTGGTGTGGGTTCCCTTGGTTGCTCAGGGGATGGTGTGGGTAGTCTTGGTGAGGCAGGTGGTGTAGGGTTCCTCATAGGTGAGGCAATAGATGTAGGGGGTGGTGAAGGCTCTCTCAAGGTGAGGTAGAGGATGTAGGTGGTGGAGTTGGGTCCCTCACAGGTGAGGCAGGGGATGGTGCCTTAGTCTTCCTGCATGGGCTATGTGGAACCCTCCCGAGCTGTTGTTGAGTGAGTCCTTTTCTTCGGGCCGTTTTGTTTATGACGATGTACTTTGGGGGAGTATAAATACCCCTTAGCACATTTTTAAAAGGGGAAGTTCATTAACTAGGATTGGGAGTAGCCCAATCATTGTTTGCATCTTATTTCCATGAGTAGAGTTTATTGGGTTGGTTATGCTTGGAATTTGTGCAATTTCAATCTTTGATGTTGATTAATGACTTGGGCTATGTTTAGTTCACCTGAAATTTTCTGATCTGATCTGAACTTATTTTTTCTGATCTGATCTGATTTACAAGATCTTATCTTTTATAAGATATATTATTACTATTATATTATTACTTTGTAATTCATTATTATGCAATACATTATAATATCTTATTTATAGTATTACTATTATTATCATTTTATCTCTATTATAACTTTTACACAACTTTTATTATTAATAATAATTGTTATTATCATTATTATAATAACAACGACAATAATTATAATCATAATAGTAATAATTACTAAAAAATAATTATATAACCCAAGTCATTAAATTATAAGAGCATTTCTAAAATGTTTCACACTTTCCCTTAAAAAAAATGTTTCACACTTCAGAAGTGGGCAGACTCAACTCATTTTTTTCCATATAAAATAAAATAAGATATACAAACAACTATGAAACTTTACCTAAGTACTACTACTAATTTCTCTTTTACTACTAATGGATATGATGCAACTTCAAATAACTAGAGAGATTTGGAATTCGGTAGGAAGAGGTATATCGAATCTAAATTTATAATTTGTATCTCGCACTTAGCTTATTTTGAAATGTAATCCAAACATAGTAGTTTCCTTGTCATGAATTTGAGCTATCATATTTTATATATTTCTTATTTTTGCGTCAATATTATGTTCTTAACAAGTGGCTTTTAATTTTCTATTATTTAATAACAACAAAATAACTTAAAATAATGATAACAACAAGATTAATAATAATTACCAATATTAATAATTAATAAGTAAAACAGCAACAATAATAATCCTTTTGAATAAATGTACTAGTAAATAATAATATTAATAGTAATATTCAGTTTTTAAATATAAGCATGATCTGATTTGATCTGAACTTATTTTTTCTGAACTGATCTGATTAGATCTGAAATAAGCAAAATAAGGCGAACTGAACATAGCCTTAGTTGATGGGAGCTCAATCACCTTTCGATCCTTTTGTTGCCCATTTAATGGTTTACTTTTATGTGGTTAACCTTCATGATTGATTCATTAGTTGTTACACATCACTTGTGGATTGGTATTAACTTGGGTTTGATTTCAATTCCTAACTTGGCTTAGTTAGGATCCTTTTTTGCCCATTGAATGGTTTACTTTTATGTGGTTGACCTTCATGATTGATTGACTAGTTGTTACACATCACTTGTGGATTGATATTAACTTGGGTTTGATTTCAATTCCTAAAGGCCTAGTTAGGTGATAACAACTCGAAATATAGAATTTGTTGCCATAATTAGAACTTTAAACACCCTAACAACGATTTTAGAGGTGTTTAGGTTTGTTTATTTCCTTTGCATATCCCCAATACGTGACAATCCCTATATCTCTACTTGGTTGTTGCATGTGAACTATGATTGTCGTGTTTTTCTCCTAATGTTTTTCCTAATTTGATTTCAATAGTATATACCCTTAGTTTAACCAAAACTTGACGATTTCTTTGACCTTAATTATTGATAAATTAACACATATTGGTGCTCCTTAGTTCTTGTGGAAAAATGACCCTTGATTGTCACTTTACTTAGTTAAGTGGTATAGTTAGGTTTTGTTTGACTTTAGGAGATTAGTGACATCTATTTTTCCTTTGTCAAAATTGCGCCATTGCCGGAAACTTCGGCTTACATTGATTTTTGTTGATTAGATTAGTCTAGGCTATTTGTGATTATTCTTTGTTTTTTTTGATTTTTTTTTCTTTTCTTATTCTTACTAAAAAAATGTAAGTATCTCTTTTCCTCAATATGAAAATGAGTCCTTTTGGGTTTACTTTGAGAGACTTGAGGACTTTATATAGTACTATGGTCATGGTTTTTGGGAGGTTTGTAAGATTACTTATTGGGGTTTAAATTGAGCATATTAGAGAAGTGGATGAAAATATGTTTAATGGTGAATTTCGAGCTATATCTTTAGATGAAGCTTGGGATTTCTATATTTGGTTAATAGGGATACTTATGATGTCAATTGTGCAAATTGTCATGATTCATCAATGTTGGCATGAATTCCTTTGATAAGTCAAATATTTCCACTAGTGGGCCTATTATGCATGATTTGGACCCCCCCTTCTATGCTTGTAATAATGAGGTGCATTTTGATGTTGAAGATATACATGCTACTTCTCAATGTTCATTGAATTTGTTCATGGATCCTAATTATGTGCCTCATGTCCCGATATTGATTCTCACATGCTTACTTGTGAACCTCCAACCCAATTTGATTCTCAAAATGCTCCCCAACCTATTGATGACCCCCTTTTATAATTGGAAATTAATTTGAAATTGTTGAGAGAAAAATGGGGTTGCAATGATGACATTCTTAAGTTTGATTATGTTGATTCGAGGGATGTTGAAAATGAAAAACAATTGAGAAAGAGTAGCCTAGATCTTGATGATGGTTTTTGGAGTAGTGATGATGAAGGGTATGCTTTTGAGGAGAAAGGCCCCATTATTGAGGATGTTGTTGAAAGTGAGGATGTTTATGAGTCTCTATATACCCTTTTTGAGTCTCATGTATCTACCTCTAGTGATTTGGAGTTTATTATCCTTCCTTGTGCTTTAGAGTACCCATCCTCTCCTACCCCTTCATGCTTGAGTAAGGATCTTGGTCAATTTGAGAGTGTATTAAATCGTTAACACCGCATAAAAACATTCCTCCTAGAGTAGCTATTAATACGAATAATAACAGAAACACTATTAGAGCCATTTCTGTACATTCAATGTACTCTACGGATAGAGGAATACATAGAGTTTAACATAGTAAAATAAGAAATTGAAAGATTTCGTTGAAATTGTTCATTTGGAAATTTCCCAAAAAGCTAATCATCGGTTCTTCTCTCCATTGGAACAACAATGTTGTTATGCACAAGAGCTCCTTTAGGTGTTCCAGTCGGTTGCACGACTCTCGGACAAATTTTTAACGTACATGGGGAGCGTGTTGATAATTTAGGTATCGTAGATACTTGTAGTCTCTGCATGTGGTGACATAAGTCCCTCCCTGCAACTTCAATTTTAAATATTTACAATAAAGCAACAAGGTCTACTCGACATAAATTAGGCCTTAATGAAACCTTTTTACAGGAATCTTTCATCCACTTACTTTTTCATTTGTTGATTTCGAATCTTTCCATTACTAGGATATAGTTATACTTGTTGATTCGAGAAACAACTTATCTTATCATTATAATATAATGAATTACCTCATTTGGTGGTTGGTGATTTTTTGAGGCTTTAGAGGATGAGAGAAATGTTGGTAAGGAGCCATTGGTTGAAAAAGTTTGTGACTTGAAGACTTGTGATATAGGAGAAGTCATTTGTGAAACCTTAGTTTATAATCTCTCACCCTATATCCCATTTTCAAGAAAGCTTGAGCTAATTCCTTCATTTCTCATCCTCTTTCCTTATTTACCCAAATTATCTCCATTAGATGAGCCTCTTTCCTCCTTAATCTCTATTACATAAGGGAAGGGGGGGAGAAACGGTGTCCTCTTTTGAACCGACTATTTTGCCCTCCTTCCCTTACTAAATTACAAAAGGAATCTCAATACCAACATGTTGTCAAACAAAGCCATCGAAAATTAATTTTCAACAATCACTCAGAAATCACTTATATGAGGAAACTTTACAAATCACTCATAAATTGAGAAAATAACGTTGTAAAAATCACGCAAACCACTCAAATAATCAGGAAACTTTACAAAAACTAAAAATTAACTTACAAACTAAAATGAATACACTAGGATGTCAATACATACAAAAACATTCACAAAATTCACTTACAAATCATTGTTCTTAGGAAAAATTGTCAAGAATAAGTCAACCTTTGCGTTGACCGCTTTTAACAAGTCAACCTTCATTTATTCCAGTAGCAAGTAAAGCTTGTACATGAATTAGCTTTTAACAAGTTTTTTTACTTATGACCTGAACAACCCCTACAATTTTGTTCAGTTTTAACAGGTGTGTATTCTAGAACTCATTAAATTGTTCTCTAGAACATATTTGCACTGCTTGAATTTTATAAAAGTTTCGTGATAAACTTAAAACTGAACAAAATTGTAGGGGTTGTTCAGGTCATAAGTAAAAAAACTCGTTAAAAGCTAATTCATGTACAAGCTTTACTTGCTACTGGAATAAATGAAGGTTGACTTGTGAAAAGCGGTCAACGCAAAGGTTGACTTATTCTTGACAATTTTTCCTTGTTCTTAATAACCATTCACAATTACATACTCACAAAAATTACCTATAAACACAAATTTGAGAAAAACACAAGATTTTGATAGTGATATTACACATTCGTCCATCGACGGTTTGCGAACTTTCAAATAGGTATATAATTCTTTTAATCTTCAAAGTTATTTCACATTAGTCGACTCTTATGTAGTTGAAAAAATGGAGATAATAACAATTAGTTGAAAAAGGTTTTCATATAATTAGACTTAAATTTGATTCATTTTCATATAAAATCAGAAAATAAGATGTGTATGAAATTTGATTCATTTATGACACTGATGAAAAAGTTACAAATTTAGTTCTTTTTTTTAAATTCCAATATAAAATTTTTGCCCAAAATTTTTGCAGAATATCCATGTTCAGAAATAAATTTTGAATAACAAAACAATATCAAACCTTTTTGCGAACAACTTTTGCAAAAATCCATTTTCAGAAAAAAAATACATTAATTTGCGAAAACCATTTCATGGAAATCAGATTGTGTATGAAAAATTTGAAATTTCATTTCACCTGTAATTAAAACTCAAAGTTCAAATTTAGAAAAGGAGAAAAAATAAAAATGACCATTTCATGCGAAATCAGATTGTGTATGAAAAACTTAAAATTAAAACTCAAAGTGTGAACATTTAGAAAAGGAGAAAAAATTCAGAATTTAGAAGTTAGACAAGGAAAAAAAACTGCAATTGTATTATACTTTTCAGTTACAATTTTGGGATCATAGAGAAATTAATGAAATCCATATCAAAAACTATTATAAATTACAAAAATGAATAAAACCAAAAAAACAACATGGCGACATTTAGTAAAGAACATCATTCTGATTATAAAATAACATGCGTATATAAGACTTGAGAAACAAAAAACTATTCAAAATCAAAAAAATGAATAACAACATAAAAAGAACATGGAAGAATCTTATTCACAAAATGGGGGTGAACTTAAATACTAACTTGCATTTTCAGTTTGTTTACTACTTAGTATTAGGCCTAAAAATATCATCGCACGCATCGCGTGCACAAAAGGCTAGTTTGATTATATTTGAGGAAGAGAGTTCGATTGCCACAAAAAAAAAAAAAGATTGTTTAACAGAGTTTGTCATTTCAATTTTCTTTTTCTTCTTATTTCTTTGTCTTTCCATTGCATACTTAATAGTAATAGAAATGTATGCCAGTGCATTTAACAAAGTCTCGCGATCTTTGAATTGCTATTTACTAGAAAGGTCTAGCTTAGGACCTTAAATAAGCTTTTCTCGGGAAGTAACCCGTGATTTTGCTTTCGTTTTCTTTATTTTGATTTTACTCATTTTTGTTCTATATTTTTATTTGAATTTAGGTACATAATTGGAATAATACTCATTCTCAATAGTACGTGGAAATCAAATCATGGTTTTGAGTAGGGCTGGCAAAAGTCGACCCAACCCGATAACCCGACCCGAACCCGACCCGAAATAAACGGGTTTGGGGAAAAAAAATCGACCTATTTAAGTAATTGCGTCGACCTGAACCTGACCTGAAATTAATTGGGTTAGGTTCGGGTTGAAAATCCAAACCCGAAAATAACCCGCATAACCCGTTTAAAATTTGAGTTAATATACCACATTTGGGCCAAGCCCAATGTAAAAACATAAAAGATACAACCCTATCATTTATGAGTTATATAAAAACAAAGGTTAAAAAGTAAAACCCTAAAATTTAACAAAACCCAAACGGCATAAAGCCAAAAACCCTAACATTTCAATTTTCATCTCTCTCTCTCTCACTCTTTCATTCTTGCATCGCCCTAAATCCAAACTTTGGTGAGTTCATTTTGGTTTTTTCCACTTTATCTTCAATCCTTCAAATTTGTTTAGTTTGTTTAGTTCTTCAAATTTTATTTTTTGTTTAATCATTTTTTGTTTAGTGAGTTTGCTACATAAGTTTCATTTTGTTTAGTTCAAATCTTGGTGAGTTCACTTTGTTTTTGTCACTTTATCTTTAATTCTTCGAATTTGTTTCAGTTTGTTTAGTTCTTCAAATTTCATTTTTTGTTTAATCATTTTGTTTAGTTCTTCAGTTTGTTTAATCTTGTTTTCGCCTCTGTTTTGTAATTTCTTTTCGCCTCTGTTTTGTAATTTCTTTTCGCCTCTGTTTTGTATCTTCATTTTGTTATGTTCTGTTGTTAGTCTTACTGATGGAAAGGTTTAGTTTGCTGTTTTTTTTGAACTCGATATTCGCTGTTTTTTTCCCTCTTTTATAGTCGTTTTGTATCTTCATTTTTTTATCTTCATTTTTTTCTCTTGTTAGTGATGTTACTATAGTAATATAACAGTTTAGTTAAGTTGTTCTTATTTTTTGCTTTATATCTGTTAATGCAGATGGCTGACCTCCCCCCTAATTAATCATGTTGATCTGGAGGCTTCATCTGAGGAAGAAGAGAACTCCCATGTCTAGCCAAGCTTGATGCTGATTTTATAATGATGTTTGATGGATTTTGTATTGTAATTGGCAGACTTTTATATTTTAGTTGCAAATTAACTTTTAGCATATTTAGTTTTAACTCTTAAGTCTGTTGGAGTGTTGGTTTCTTTGTTATAAATTTGAATGTTGGATAGTTGAAAATTCGGAATAGATCGATATGTATTAGAAAAAAAATCTGTAAAAAATCAGTTTTGGGCAAAATTGAAGCTATTCAGCAATCGGGTCAGACAGGTCGGGTTCGGGTTAACCCGATTAACTCTGGGTCGGGTTCAGGTTAACCCGATTAACTCTGGGTCGGGTTCAGGTTAACCCGATTAACTCTGGGTCGGGTTCAGGTTTAATTTTCTAACCTGTTTACCTAAACAGGTCGGGTTCGAGTTCATAGGTTTTGACCTGTTTACCTAAATAGGTCGACCTGAACCTGACCCGACCCGACCTGATTGCCAGCCCTAGTTTTGAGGAAGTTGATTAGAAATGGAGAAATCGGGTCATTTGCGGGTATTTACACCGACCTAATATCCAGAAGCATCCTTCTTTTCTCTTTCTCTAATGCTTTATGATTGTGGAACATGTTGCTTGTTTGGATTGGATTTCTCTCCTCCCCCTCTCCTTTTGATCGTCTTGTTCAAGCATTGAGGACAATACTTTATTCGCTAGCTTGGGGGAGTAACTATTCGCTAGCTTGAGGGAGGTGTATATACTTTATTTCTTTACCTTTATTATTTTTAATAAAAGTCAAAATCTAAAAATATATTCCTTTTTTCTATTTTTCCTTCAAGTTTTGAGTTTTTCTTTATAAAGAAAAATAGAAAAAATTGAAAATCTAAAAAAAATAAGGAATAAGAAAAGTACAATGCATTTTGTGTCCAAGGGAAGATTGTTGATGACAAATTTACATGGATTCCTTTGCATTGGACATTTGGGTAGATTAGTATATGTGTTTCCATTGGATGCTTATTGTAATTTTGGGCGATTAGGGATCGATTAATCTTTGTTGCTTGATTTTTTACTCGAAAAAGCATTCTATAATTCTAAATGTTGTCAAACTTTGTATTGAAAAGAGTCCAATTATTTCTTTTTTGGAAGTTGTACTGACCCTAGTTGAATCTTGAAATATTCTTTTTTGCACAAGTTTTTACCTCGGAATAAGCTATTTTAAAAGTTAAATTCGATTATTAGAAAAAAGGTGCAATGAGCCCACACCGCCTAATAAGCCTATTAAAGTTCATGAAAACAAAAAAGAAATCAAAAAAGAGTTAATTAGTGGTAACATTCATATATCTTTGAGGAAGTAGGTTGTTGAAGTGATTGAGAGGGAGAACGAAAATTTGATAAGTAAAGTTTCTCTGTTAATGATGAATGTCATAATGGCTCAATCATTGAAACTCTAGACCCATTGCTCAATTGGTATAATCTTAGCAAGTCAAGTTTGGGGGATTTCATGTGTCCTTTAGATGATTAGGATCGATCTTAGGACCTTTTTCATCCATTTGAGAACAATTTTTGACTCTTGAATGCCTTAATAGACTCTAATTGATGTTTGAAACTTTTGATAGTGTCAATTTTGCACCTTAGATTAGCCTATCCCCTATATTCCCAAGTCATGGATACATATTGATGATGGTTATGCTTTGAAAGTTTGATAAAATTGTCCATTGCTTTGTGAATCATGGGATGAAGAGATGACTTTGGGCTTATTATCTATATTTGTGCTTGACTAGAGTTGTGGGTTAAGATTCTTAGGGAACCCTCACGAGGGCAAACTCGTCCACTAGAGCGATCTAGGGTTTTAAAGGGCTTGTTGTACATGCTAAGTGCAATCGTGATTACTACGACAGTGAGTTAGGATTTCTAGTTTTTTAGGATAGTTCTTTATTATCTTATTTCATTCGCTTGAGTACGAGCAAAGGTTAAGCTTGAAGGATTTTGATTAGTGATATATGTATCACTCAAATACCTAATTTTTTCATGTTTACATTCATTTTTCCTCTTCATTTATCATTTTTTAGCTTATTTTGCGTAATTTATAATAATTGAGTTATTTGTACCTTATTTGTGAATATTAATTATTTTGGCTATTTATATAGGGTTTGGTAATGCTTCTTTGTGTTTGATCTTGTACAATCAATCTTACCATACACCAAGCATAGAGTGGAGCAATTTTACCAAAATAAAAGCTTTTGGAAGAATTTGTGCACAGGGGATCTTATTAAAATGGTCATAACTTTTAGTGATTAAAGCTAAAGATGAAAGTTTGGCTCGATAGCTTTCCAACGAGTGGTCACAATCCTGATTTCGATGTAAAATGAAAAAGATATGGCTCTTGGAAGTCAGGCACGTCTGCCACAACGGCGCGCCCGCTCCAGATCCCAGAGACCTGGCCCACCCTGGATCCTCAACCCGTCCGGGCTCGCGACGAGCTAACCTTCCGCCAGTTTATGCAAACGGTGGTCCACGCTCGGTGCTATCGCTTGATCCCATGTAGCCTACACCGCCCAGGCCTTCCTCAGCCCGCCCGGCCTGCCTTGATCTTCCCGTCCGGGCTATGTGGATCCCGCCCGAGCTGCTGTTGAGTAGGTCCTTTTTTTCGGGCCGTTTTTGTTTACGAAAATGTAATTTGGGGGAGTACAAAATACCCCCTTAGTCCATCTTAAAAAGGGAAAGTTTTATTTAATTCACACTCTTAGACTTAGAATATTTTGAGGGCTTTAGGGAGGATTAGTCTGGATAGCTTAGTCGGGAATAGTGAGAAAACTCAAAGAGAGATTGAAGATTTGGAGATTCAAGGGTATCATCAATTTATTTATGATCATTTCTTACTCTCTCTCTCTCTCTCTCTCTTCTTTTATGACTTTATTTTAATTGTTTTCATTGTTTAATCTTCATGTTTAATAGTTGATCTAGATTAAAGTTTTCATCTTTTCCTAATTTATCCTTGTTTGTTCACTAGATTTTGTTTTGTTTTTGCTTTAAATTCTTGATTTTTGATTGTTGCTATTTTTGAATTGGTGATTTATTGTTAATTTTTCCATATTTAGGATGTTTGGTAGTATAATGGATAGTGAGTAATTCATTAACTAGGATTGGGAGTAGCCCAATCATTGATTGCATCTTATTTTCATGAGTAGAGTTTATTGGGTTGGTTATGCTTGGAATTTGTGCAATTTCAATCTTTGATGTTGATTAGTGACTTAGTTGATGTAAGCTCCATCACCTTTCGATCCTTTTGTTGTCCATTTAATGGTTTACTTTTATGTGGTTGACCTTCATGATAGATTGATTAGTGGTTACACATCACTTGTTAATTGGTCTTAACTTGGGTTTGATTTTAATTCCTAACTTGGCCTAAATAGGTGATAACACCTCGAAATATAGGTTTTATTGCATAATTAGGACTCTAAACTCCCTAACAACGATTTTAGAGGTGTTTAGGTTTGTTTATTTCCTTTGCATATCCCCAATATATTTCAATCTCTATATTTCTAATCGATTATTGGATGTGAAGTATGATTGTGGTGTTTACCCATTCCTAGTGCTTTTCCTAATTTGATTTCAATAGTTTATACCCTTAGTTTAACCAAAACTTGATGATTTCTTCGGCCTAGCTTATTGTTAAATTAACACATATTGGTGCTAATTAGTCCTTGTGGAAGAATGACCCTTGCTTGTCACTTTACTTAGCTAAGTGGTATAGTTAGGTAGTTTTGTTTGAATTTAGTAGATTAGTGACGATCGAATTTTTCTTATGTCATATAGCTATAATTGTAGCAGATTCCTTTGCTTAGTAATCGCAAGTGCTACCCTACTGTTCTTACTCTAGAGCCCTTAAGTTTTGCCTATATTGTCAAATTGGGTCATTAAACTTTGTGAAGTAGCAACTGCCAATTGCTTTCTGCGTTAATAAATTACTGTCTCTATGGTGAGATGAGAGAAAGGAGAGAAAATGACAGGGGAAATGTACACAAAAATGTGGAGAGAAAGAGGATAATTTTCATTAAACTATAGAAAAAATTGATGGGAATAATTCCACCTTTTGGTGGTCTTCTTAAAACAGTCCCAGATTTGGGTTAACGTAATAAAATCCCACCTTTTGTCTTATCTTCTCAAAGTGGTCTCCATTTACCAGTTACTGCTGTTGGTAACATGTAAACTCTTTAATAGAGGTTACTTTTCAGCTAACTCTCATTAATGAGCTTTAAACAAAAAAAACATGGGCCATTTGTTCATCTTATTCTCTCCATCTCTGTTGAAGCTTGGCGAAAACCCAAAATTTCGAAGGCTTAAAGGGATAATTAGGTTCGTTTTCTTCAGCTCTTCTTTGCGGAACTGAAAAAAAAATTCAGTGAATTATTCCCAAACATGTTCAGGGTTTTTAGTCTCCATGTTAGGGTGAAAAAATTGCGAAACTTAAACAATTCTTTGACGAAAGTAATAATCTTTGTGTTACATTTTTTTAATTATTGGTAGTGTTGCTATTTTCCTAGAAATGTTTAGATGCTTAATTTTTCTTGCAATTTACTTATAATATACTTAGATTGTGGAAGTAAATGCTTGGTTTGGTGCATAAACTTGAAATTGATTGTGGTGTTGGCTTTTTCTTATTGTTGTTGTTGTTGTTGTTATTGTTGTTGTTGTTGTTGTTTGGAGTAGGTTGATAGTTGAATATTAGGTTATGTTCAATGGAGACAACCACATTAAGGTTTTGGCATGGTGGACTCTTTAAAACTCAGAAAAATGGGTTAGTGTACTTAGGAGGGGAAGACAAATGAACTATGCTTGTGGTGGATTGAGGAACTAACTAAGAAATGTGGGAGTTAATTTCATTTAATGCAAGTCCTTATAAAATCATCAATTCCCACGAGCACCTCAAGGCTTTGGGGTTATGTTCAATGATAATGAAAGTCCAGTTACAAATGTAAGCTACTTTTTTCACATGCTTTCACATAATGACAACCTACTTTTTGGTTTCATCATACTAACTCTCTCAAGTATATTTCATTTTCAGGTGCCAGGCAGATCAGGAGGGCCTAGAGTGCTCAGCTAGAGCTCATTTGTTGATACTAGTCACCAGCAAGCTAGTCAAGCTTCAACCTCAACCTTCAATCAAACAAAGTAGGCCAATAATCAATTTTGGTGCATCTATTTTTAGGATAATTAAATGCTTTTAGTTTTGTAAGACAATATTTCATTCCAAATACTGTGGCATGTAAAGCAATCATATGTGAATTGTTTCTAACTTTAAGATATTACAATTGCAATCAGATTTGGGTCAAAATTCATATTATTACCATGCAATAGAGCATACATCTTAGTTAATAAAGTTGCAACATCAACTTACTCCACTTACTAATAACTAACTTAGTACAATCTTGTCCCCCACATATGCCTAAAATCTTAGAAAAATCAATCATTTTTCTACTTTAATATGTAAAAAATGATGTATAGTAAAATCCAAGATACAACCATTGCCATTGAAATAGTCATCTCATTCCTACCTAATCTAATCATCCCAACATTCATCTCAAAATGCTCATTCTTCAGTTTTTGCAACTCCTGTTCAACGGCCTCTTTTTGCAGCTTCAGTTTCTTAATCTTCTCTCCCAACATCTGCTTCTAAACTCCAACTCATTAATGATTGTGTCCTTCTCCAAAAGCTTGTAATGCAAATCTGCAATCTCACTGGAGAGACGAGTAGACATAAATTTGGACTCCCACATGAAAAACCTACAATCATCCTCCTACACCAAAGAACCACATGAACCCCATCAATTTGGAATCAAAAATTAACGGGAACCCAAAAATTATAATTGCAAATTTAACCAAAAAAAATTCAAAATTGATACCTACTGGCCAAGAAGATCGAGCAAAAAAGGAATTTCTTCCCAGCATTAGTGTCTTTCTTATAAGTCCTCACAGCAGCCTGAACTTCATGTCGACATTTCACCTTCAACCTTGGGTTGGGAATTCCGGAACTTCTGCTTGATTGTTTAAAGAAGAACCTGAATTGGTTGGACCACCAGCCATAACGGTCCTTGGCAAAGAAAATTTTTTCCCCTTTTGCAGAGCAATGTGAAAGAGAGAAGAAAGAGATGAAGGGGAAATGAGGAAAATGAGGGATTTAGAGAAAATTCTAACGGGCAAAAGATCACGTGGGTAACAGTCGTTGCCACGTGTGTCATTAACCCGTAGTTGTAAGTAACCAACAGGTGAGAGACCATTTTAAGAAGATAAGACAAAAAAGTGGGATTTTATTGAGTTAACCCAAAACTGAAATTGTTTTAAGAAGACCACCCAAAAGTGCGATTATTTCCATCAAATTTTCCTAAACTATAAACATATGACAATTACATGACATTGAACCTGCTACAACAGGGTGCTTACCTGTTGAGCTCTATAAAAATCACAAGATGTTAAATTTAAAACCTATAGTGAATAATTCATATTTGAGACTTATAAAAGAAAATGGGTAATAGTTGAACCATTTCTTATCAAATTTTCTAAAATTTAATCACCGTCAATCCACAATTATGGCTATAAGTCTTGAATACCACATCATCCCATCAAACAACTCACAACTCGACCACTTAGCTTCATAGTCTCATGAGATAGCACATAAAAAAAAAAAAGGCTCCCGATCTTAGGAGCTACAAATTGGTAGAAAGGATCTTAACTTACAGAAGATGTTTGTAATCTCACAAGACTGATAAAAATACCCCTACATTAGAACAGAAAGTTTAGGCAGCTAATATCATCACTAAGTACCAAACCAAGCCAACAAAATCTCTTTAAATAGGGCCTGGAAATGTCCCTTCTTTCACCTGTTCATTCCATCTTTGTATCTGCAAAAATTTGCAACGACAACAACGCCAATCATCCACTATACGAACTACACATAAAGAAGAAAATTATATTACATAATATAAACATAAAGACTGTGAGAGATGCTTAAATCACTTTAGCTTGCTTAAATGCTTACCCATTCTAGAGGACACAACGATCTGTAATATCTGGCAAACTTCTCACAAGTGGGATCGTCTTAACCCTTCGCCTTAATACACCTAAATTAACCATGATACCACACTGACGAAATATTAACTTGATTTTGAGGTATTAATTAGTAAACAACTTGTTCCAATATGAACTCATGAACAAGATAAACAACTTGCTAAAAATCAGCGAAAATAAAAAGTGTTGTGAAGTGAACTGAGAATCAATATAGAGAGAAGAGAGCAAAAACTCCTTTTGGTTCTGTTATTTCAGAATGAATTAATATGAGAGGAGTTGTTACAAAAGACTATTTATATGCTAGGTAGTTATAACAAACCAACTAACTAACAGAATAGTAAGAGGTAATACAAGTTTCTTTATTACAAAGATATTTCTAATAGTCTTCATATCCCCCCTTCAAGCTGGACATATGAAGAAGACACAAGGCCTAGCTTGGAACTGAGCTTTTGATGCAAAGGGCCTGCTAAAGGCTTTGTGAGAAGGTCTGCCAGCTGCATAGAACTAGGTACATGAGTGGTTTGAAGGAAGCCAGAAACCACCTGCTCTCTAACATAGTGACAATCACGGTTGAGATGCTTTGTCCTCTCGTGGAAAACCGGATTCTGTGCAATGTGTTCAGCAGCAGAGTTATCACAAAATAAGGTTATAGGCTTAGCAACATGTTGATCCAAATCTTGCAACAAACTTTCTAACCAAACAACCTCAGAAGCAGCACTAGACATGCTTCTGTACTCAGCTTCAGCACTAGACTTGCTGACTGTCTTTTGTTTCTTGGTTTTCCAAGAAACCAAATGTGTACCCATAAATATACAGTAGGCACTTAAAGACTTACAACTGAACACACAAGAACTCCAATCAGCATCAGAGTAAGCTGAAAGTTGCAAATCACACTGAGCAGAATAGAATAATCCCAAGTCAAGTGTACTCTTGAGATATTTAACAACATACATGGCAGCATTCAGATGTGGCTTCCTAGGACAACTGAGAAATTGACTCAAATGTTGAGTGGCATAGGATAGATCAGGCCTGGTTATGTTGAGATACAGTAACCTCCCTACAAGCTGTCTGTAAATTTCAGGATGGTCAAGGATCTCCCCTTCTTCAGTAGATAAATTAAGACCTTTAGGTAAAGGTGCAGCAACATTTTTGGAACCAGTTAAATTAAAATCTTGAATAATGTCATTCATGTACTTTTTCTGACTCAAGAGAGTCCCAGATTTATTTCTGATAACCTCAATACCCAAGAAGTATTTCATCTCCCCTAGGTCTTTAATGGTGTAAGCTGTATCAAGAGCAACTTTCATGAAATCAATCTGACTTTGGCTTGTTCCAGTGAGTACCATGTCATCTACATATATCAAGATTATAACAAACTCTCCATCTTGATGCCTTGTGAACATAGAGTAGTCTTGTACAGATTGAATAAAACCATGACTCAACAAAAATCTGCTTAGCTCTTTATTCCACTGTCTTGAAGCTTGTTTAAGACCATATAAAGATCTCTTAAGTCTACACACTTCACCAGATTTAGCCTTTGTGTATCCTAATGGAGGTTTCCTGAATACTTCCTCATCCAAAAAACCATGCAAGAATGCATTATTTATGTCTAATTGACATAGAGGCCAACCTTTTGTAGTAGCAAGAGAGATTAAAACTCTAACAGTAGCTATTTTAGCTACTGGAGAAAATGTATGAGTATAGTCAGTGCCTTCCACTTGCTGATATCCAACAGCCACTAACCTTGCTTTATATCTTTCAATGTCACCATTAGGCAGATATTTAATTTTATAGACCCATTTGGAAGAAATAGCCTTCTTACCAGCAGGTAATCCAGTGAGACACCAGGTATCATTCTGTTCAAGAGCAAAGCGTTCACTATCCATAGCATCTTGCCATTCAGGAAACAAACAAGCCTGTTGATATGAAATAGGTTCTGTATGTGGAGATGAAGAATTGGCTAAGAAAGAAAGAGAGTGAGAAGATTTATGCAAAGTAGGACATTCATAGTCTTGAAATCTCATAGGAGGTTTAATCATTCTTTTAGGTAGATTAGGAGAAGTAGAAAGGTGAGAGGAAGAAGAAGAATCAGTGGAATTCGGAACAAAATTAGAAGCAGTAGAATTTGGAACAAAAGTGGTAGCAGTAGAATTTGGAGCAGAATTAGAATGAACAGAAGGTGTTGTAATATTATGTTCAACTGTATTGTTATCTGGTGTCTGTATATCAGAGTTAGAAGGGGAAGGTTGAGATAGAATAGTAGGAAGTAAAGGATCAGAAGAAGAAGACTGTGAATGAGAGGTGATAGGATCATCAGAAATACTTATAAGAGTGTGATTAATAGGTATAGACTGTGAAGATTGATGGTTAGGAACATTTTTATATGGAAACATAGACTCTTGAAAGACAATGTCCCTGGTAACAAAACATTTTTTAGAGTCTAAATCATAGACTTTGTATCCTTTTTGACCAAAAGGATATCCAATGAACATACATCTAACTGCTCTAGGAGTGAATTTGTCTTTTTTTCTATCTGTGTTGTGAGCATAACACAGACAGCCAAATACTCTGAGGACAGAATAATCAGGAATACTGTTTGTTAAAACTTCAAAGGGAGATTTAAAATTGAGGATAGGAGTAGGAAGTTTGTTAATGAGAAATGTAGCAGTCAATAAACATTCTCCCCAGAAATGTGAAGGTACATTGGATTGAAATTTAAGAGCCCTAGCAACTTCTAGGAGATGTTTGTGTTTCCTTTCTACTCTCCCATTCTGTTGAGGCACTCCTGCTATGCTTCTTTGGTGAATAATGCCTTTGTTATTAAACAAATTAAGGCACTGGTCTTGGATAAAGAAATTAGCTATGGTCCTGTAAACTTGTTGTTTATTTTGTAATAGAAAAGTCCAGGTTGATCTGCTAAAGTCATCTAATATGGTAAGAAAGTAAGATGCTCCATGAAGAGTTTTAACCTTATATGGACCCCAAAGGTCAATGTGGACGAGAGAAAAACATTCAGCAGCTCTAGATAGACTCCTAGGGAAAGCATATCTATGATGTTTAGCAAAGATACATATTTCACAAAAGAGATGGTCTGTATGAGAACACAAAGCAGAATCAATATATTTCATTCTTGAAAAGGAAGGATGACCTAATCTGGCATGTAAGGTTTCAAGTGAAGGTTTAGAAATATGTGCTTGATAGGCAGATGATTTGGTTTGATTAGGAGTGAAAGAATTACAGACTGTAGTACCCTGAGTAACAGAATGCATGTTCAGATAGTATAGACCTCCAATTTTAATGCCTTGAACAATTTGATTACCAGAATCATCAATGAATATACAACCAGAAAGAGTAAACTTCACTTCAACTTTGTTATGAAAAGCTAATTGTCCAACAGACAACAAATTGTGCTTGAAATTAGGAACCAACAGCACATTATGTAGCACAACATTTGGACAAATAATCACATCACCAATCTCAGATACATATGTAATACTCCCATCAGGCAATCCTACTTCAATCTTTTTATCAAGTTTTCTTCTAAATGAAAATAAATTTGCATCATAAGCCATATGATCAGTAGCACCAGAGTCTACTATCCAAAAATGAGAAGATTTTATACCTGCATGATAGGCATGAGCAGTGGGTAAACTAGTAGAGGAATCACCAACATTCTGCTTGCCTTGCATAGATTTCAAGAATTCTTGAAATAATGAATGCATCATGGCTGTGTCAACATGATTCGCCATGGATGTACCAGCTACAGAAGGACCAGCAGCATCAAATTCAAGTGGAGACTCTTCAAGATAGCCATCAACAGCCACATTAGCAGCAAGTTTTCCACCAGATGTAGATATTGGCTTCTTGTGATACCAATCAGGAAAGCCAATTAACTTGAAGCACTGATCCTTTGTATGACCTTTACTCTTACAGTAATCACATTTTAAATTCATTTTCTCCAATTTCTCCTTCTTCCAGTCCCTCCTTACACCAGAATTCCTTTGGACTGCTAAAGCACTGATTTCATGAGTAGAAAATTGTATAGCAGATATCTGTTTCTGCTTCTCAATTTGTTGAGCTAGAGAGAAAGCTCTATTCAGATATGGTATAGGATCCATGGACAATATATTGGTGATCACATTGTCATAACCATCATTAAGACCTAAAAGAAACTCTATAAGTTTCTCTTCTGCCTGAAAATCTGCTATTTTCTTTAAGAAATTGCAAGTACACTTAGAAATAACTCCACAACTACAATCAGGAAAGTTTCTAAGATTCTGTAACTCATCCCAAAGTCGTTTCATCTTGCCAAAATATGCAACAATTGACATATTTTCTTGCTTCAACTTCTCTAAATCTTTCTTTAACTGGTAAATCTGTGGTTCATTAGATTGACCATAACGTTCACAAACCTCATTCCATAGCTGAGTAGAACTTTCCACAAAAGTAAAATTTTCACCAATTTCTGGCTCCATAGAGTTAACTAACCAGCATGTAACTAGATAATCACACCTTAACCAACGATTAAAATCTTTACTAGTTGAATTAGGTTTCACAATAGAACCATCAAGAAAACCTAATTTGTTCTTCGCAACTAATGCTCGTTTGATGTTTCTTTTCCAGCTTACAAAATTAGTAGCATTCAAGTTAATTGCCACCAATTTATTCATAGTTTGATCTGAATTGGAAATATAGAAAGGATCATTACTACTCACATTACTATCTCCAGTGTTGGATCCAGTATTTGAACTTGCTTCAGAATTTTCCGCCATTAATGAAGATCAAACAAAGAATTCACACTTCTGGAATTTCAGCAAGTTTCGCAAATCGCTTAAATTTGTGATCGATGAATCATAATATCATGAGATTCAAGAGAAATGAGAAGAAATTTTAGAATCAGCAGCGTTCAATCTGATGAACCTGCTCTGATACCATGAGAATCAATATAGAGAGAAGAGAGCAAAAGCTCCTTTTGGTTCTGTTATTTCAGAATGAATTAATATGAGAGGAGTTGTTACAAAAGACTATTTATATGCTAGGTAGTTATAACAAACCAACTAACTAACAGAATAGTAAGAGGTAATACAAGTTTCTTTATTACAAAGATATTTCTAATAGTCTTCATATGAACTCATCTCTCTTATTTAATCAATGTGGGACACTCACATGTGGTGTGCGCTATACATCATAGCTTCAACAGTATCAGAGATAGTAGCACGATCAAATAATTTTCATAATCTCATATAAATGTACTTATTTTCTAAAAGAAAGCATAGATAAAAACAATAATGCATGCATGCCTGTGATATTCAATATAACGAGTGTAACAATGTCGTGTTTGGTTTTGAACTGGAAACCTCCAATCCCCTGGAGCTGTCTTCAGTTCAATCTCCGTCTAATTGGAATCATATAAACAAACCTTAATTAATAGATATGCCAAATAAAATTCCATTAATTTGTAAATCATAATACAAAGAAATTAAAATATATCAAACAATTAATGATGCAATTCAATCGGATTAATTAACGTGCACAATTACATAACTTATAATTAGAGAATGTTCGATTAAGAAAAAACTTAAGTGTGTGTCAAATTGATGAAAGTGACATTTTCTTGAATAATAAGTGGTTTCTCATTTTCGTTTGTTTGATTATTAAGGAGGCAAAACAGTTTTCCAAAGGATAGAAAATAGTGATAAGAGTATAAAACTATTTCTAAAACTCCAGCTATTCGCTTAACCTTTTAGTTGAGTTGGTCCTTTGACAAATAATTCGTGACAAGTATTTTCCTTCTTGAAGGAAGGAAAACAACACGTCCTTCCTTGCTCCGAGGCCAACAATGGAAAAGGAAACTACAATTTGTTTTCCTTTGAAAATGTTTTTATTGAATATGTCATAATACATTGAACCAAACATAGTCTTAGTGCTTGTTGGGTAGACAACAACACACATAGGAAGTGAAGATATCAAGCATTGAATTTACCTCGAACAGTGCCTTATATTGTGAAACGGAGGGAATATTTGGTTGACAAAGACATAAATTGCTATTTTTTAGAAATTTTATTTCTTACAAAATAGTTCAGGAAATAACTTACCTAGTTCTAAGAAAGTGAAGCTTTTAAAAAAAAAAAAATTCATACTCAACCAGCTTCTTATATTTTTATTTTATGAGATAGAATTTTATTAACATGAAACTCAAACAAATTATGCAGGTTAAAGTTTCTAAAAAGTGGAAGAATGTGAAATAATTGAATAACTAGAAGTTCAACTTCTGGGTTGAAAATGAAAAGAGTTGTTTACCTAAGCTTTTAAAGACAATTTATACTTTCTCTAATCAACCAAACAACTTTTTACATTTCTACAAAATTATAAATACTTTTTCGGTTTCATTTTACTCGCTACACTTCTTAATTCACTGACTCTTACGCAATTTTTAGAGAATGAGAGAGGTGAGAGTAAAAAGAAAAGGGACCCATGTGAGACGAGAGAGATAGAGAGAGAGTTTATTGCCCAAAAAGGAAGTGTAGCAAATAATGTAAAACTTCCCACAATGAAAAATGTAGCGAATATTATGAAACAGAGGAAGTAGTAAAGTAACATACACATACATTAACAAGTTTGTAGAAAATATGGAGATAAATTCTAGACTATGAAAGTATAAGAGAATGACTAATAAGTAACAACCTTGGGCTGAGGGACCTCATCCTCGTTACGAGGGGATTGATCAGCAGAAGAAGGGGGAGGTGAAACGGCGCCGGGTTCATGGGCGGGATGAGGGGCTTGCTTTCCGATGATGACTTCTGGTAGTGTTACATTATCACCTCTCACTGTATCGTCTGGATTCATATCTTATATAATTATATGTACTATGTAGGAGCAGTATAATCTAAGGTTGGTAGCTGGTAAAACTTGTTAAAATTAATCAAAACCTTAATTAAATCAGTGACAAAAATGGGAGGTGTTTGATGGAATGATAAGTACTATATACTTCATATAATAAGCTATTCTTAGGCTATGTTCAGTTCACCTAAAATTTTCTAATCTGAACTTATCTGATCTGATCTGATCTGATCTGAACTTATTTTTTCTGATCTGATCTAATCTGAACTTATTTTTTCTGATCTGATCTGATCTTATCTGATCTGAACTTATTTTTTCAACAAGATCTTATCTTTTATAAAATATATTATTACTATTATATTATTACTTTGTAAATCATTATTATGCAATACATTATAAGATATTCTTTATAGTGTTACTATTATTATCATTTTATTTCTATTACAACTTTTATACAACTTTTATTATTAAATAATATTATTATTATCATTATTATAAGAACAACAATAATAATTATAATCATAATTATTATTATTACTAAAAATAATTATATAACTCAAGTCATTATTTTATAAGAGCACTTATATAATGTTTCACACTTTCCCTTAAAAAAAAGTTTCACACTTGAGAAGTCGGCAAACTGAACTCTTTTTTTTCCATATAAAATAGAACAAGATATACAAACAACTATGACTTGAGCAAAAATAAATAAATATCGTGCAACTTCAAATAGCTAGAGAGATTTGAATTCGGTAGGAAGAGGTATACCGAATCTAAATTTATAATTTGTATCTCACACTTAGCTTATTTTGAAATGTAATCCGAACATAGTAGTTTCGTTATCATGAATTTGAGATATCATATTTTATATATTTCTTATTTTTGCGTCAATCTTATGTTCTTAACACGTGGCTTTTAATTTTCTATTATTTAATAACAACAAAATAACTTAATATAATAATAACAATGACATTTATAATGGTAACAATAAGATTAATAATAATTACCAATATTAATAATTAATAAGTACAACAACAACAATAATAATAATTCTTTTGAACAAATGTACTAGTAAATAATAATACCCCTTTGTATTTTTTTATCTTTGTCACTTAGAATCTTGACACTATTCACAATAAGAGATAATCTTTTAGATTTTTCTCAATATATAAGAAAAAATATAGTCATGTGGGGTCTTGTTTGATTCGTCTCAATGAGTACTTTATTAATACTAAATTATTATAATTTTTATTAATATGTAGTGAAAGATATTTAATAATAATAAGTTTTTAAATATAAGCATGATCTGATCTGAACTGATCTGATCTGATCTGATCTGGTCTGATCTGATCTGATCTGATCTAATCTGATCTGAACTTATTTTTTCTGATCTGATCTGATCTGAACTTAATTTTTCTGATCTGATCTGATCTGATCTGATCTGATTAGATCTGAAATAAGCAAAAATAAGGTGAACTGAACATAGCCTTAATTCTTGCACCGGTAATGCATCGGTAAGAGCAAAGATGTTTATGTATGTGCTAAGTCTTTTGGTGTGTAGTAGACTAGTAGATAGGTAGAAGCAAGGTGGAGGGCAAAGGTTAGACACTTGTCCTACAAGTGAATGTGCGCTAGTGTGACTGCCTACTCATCATATGAACGGGCCAAGAGTAGGACTTTCCTATGTACTTCCTCTGTTTAGAAATAGTTGCACCATTTCATATTTTCACGTTTGCCAATACATTATTTTAAACATTAATATCTCTAATTATCAATAAGTAAAATATTTAATAAAAGTTGATATTAAAATAATATACATTGAGACGAATCTAACAAGATCCCATATGACACTGTTTTTCCTAAAATATAAATCACCAAAGACAATCAAAGTGCAAGATGTGAATAGTAAACACTATGCAAATGGTGCAACTATTTCTAAACGGAGGAAGTATATCAGTTTCAGCTATCTCATATATTTTCAGAGTGGCCTGGGAACTGGGAGGTATATGCTCAAAAGAACATATTTGATCTATATTAAAAAAAATTAAAGAAGTAGGTAATTTAAATTAGTAGAAGATTTTTATACTGGTTCAGGTATTGAATTTTTATAATAGAACTTTGAAGATGTATATTTGTCTTGAGTTTATCAGATACAAATCAGATAAGTTGCACCTCTTGAGTCAGATAAGTTGCACCAATTGAATTTGTTTACACACCGATCATCATATATGTTGGTATTTCGCTTGATTGATAAGTTTGTTTTGTTGCGGAATGATGTGCTTATTTTGCTGGGCATACTCAGAGAGAAATGAATATTGTATTTTTATTATGGTCAGTGAGTTTATAGTATGAGGAATTTTCTAGTAAACATAAGGCTAATTTTTTTGTAGAAGGTTTGAACTATGACCACATAATTCATTGACTTTTGTTTTAGGTCACATTCATTAGATTATGGCCTATTCGACCTCATTTATAACAATAAATTGGTTTTTTGGGATCTGTAATTTTTTTTGGTGGTCTTGTTGATTTTTTGAAAGTTTTTATAGTATAGGTCATTGTTAATGATTTGTTTATTCGGTTGTTGGAACTCTTTATGAAATAAGACGTCTTCTTAATATTAAAACAAGATTAGATTTGTAAAATAAAAATACCATATGTAACAAGAGATAAAATAATGGCTCATGGAAGTCTAATTTGGTTGAATGAAGTCTTTAAAAGCCTTGTTTTTTTGTTTCTCCTTAGTCTCATATTGGTCATAGGAAGGATTTTCTCATTGTCTACATATTCTTTCATTCCTCTTCTCTTTGAGTTGCTATTATATGAAATCATGTTGTTGGGCTTTGCTACGACATATATGTTCACACCATCCAACTGAACCAGGTTCTGGGATATGAGAAATAGAGTTGAGTTGAACTTCTTTTCGGACCGAATTCAGTTGAGGGCTCTAATGTGACGTTTTGAATATAATTAATCAAGACAATTAGCTATTTCGGAGCTTGATTACAACCATGATTTGGGTATTGTGTGCTATTTTCCAAGCACTCTAAGTTAGCTAGTGGTCACTTTTTGTATTGTTGTGTTAATCTTGGGGTGCATTCTGAACAGTATCATTGTTCGGTCATAATTATTTTCAAGTCATGGTCTCCTACCATGGCACAATTTTGAAGTTTAGTTGTTTGGCCATTGTTTATATTTGTTCTCACTGGCGGATCCAGAGGGGTCGTCGGGGGTACTGCAGTAGCCCCGAAGTGATTTTTTTTTTTGTGAAAATTGAAACACAATTAAGAAGACTTAAAAGAAGGATGAAGCTGGAACTGGGAGAAAGAAGGGAGAGAAAGAAGATCTGCTCATTTGGGTGAAGTATCATCTTTAACTGGCGTTTCGACGCCGCCATTTTTGTCGGAAAAGGAAAGCGAAAAACCCTAGATTCTATGATAATTCGCCGGAAAAAGCATTTGAGTAGGAGAGAGAATTTGAGTATAAAAGAAACCAGAGAGGAGGGAGGAGTTGAAAAGAGTAAAACCATGTAAGCTTCCTTGTGAATTTGTTTTTAAAAAATTTTCTGTTTTTTCTGTTCTTGAGAATATTGTCGTTTTAGATGTGCTAAAGGAATTGCAATCTCTAACTTGGAGAACGAAGAGAGAGATAGAGAAGAACTGGGGCTTTTCACTATAATGGTAGGCCACCTAGATTTGCAAGCTATGTAAATATAGGTAAAGCCAATAAATTTATCTTGTTTAGTGATGTCTTAGCTCATCATCACCAACAAAAGCAAAAGGATAGAATCACAATTCAATTAGATCAATCAAATCATTAATACTCTCTTGGTTATTAATTTACTATTTATTAAATAATGATTAGTGGCGTTATTTTTCAGTTAGATCTTTGACAACTTGTGTAATTTTACTTATTTATTTTCATATCTTGAGATTTATGACGTTAAATATTGAACAATATTTTGGATTATAACATTACAATTTTAAATATCGAGATTAAGGTTTATTTGAGTAATCACAGTATCCCCGATTTGAAAATCCTGCATCCGCCACTGTCTGTTTTGACATAATTCATAGTCAAGTCTTAGGTTGGATCTTGCTTAATTCATCTCAACGCATGATTCTAAATAGTATTAATTTTTTTTATAATTTTTACTTGTACAATTAGAGATATTAATGTCCAAAAAAGTATGTTGGAATACGTGCAACTAAAAAAATAGAGGAGGTATATACAAGCTATTTAATACCCAAAATGATAGTATCCAAGCTAGACTCAATTTGTTATATTTTCAATTTTCCACTTTTTTTTATACTTCTATTCTACTGATATAGAAAAATAAACATTATTATGGAAAAATTCAAACTTGACAAACTAGATGGTCACGTTGTTCAGTCATATTTTTTGGGTAAGGATTTTTTTATTATATGTTTTAGTGAAATTTGGTGATCTTCACTTTAGAGGTTTTTGTCCTTATTTTTGTTAGGTTAGGTCGACTCATATTTTCAAGATATTTCGATTTTTAGGCTACCTTTGATGGATGAAATGAATTTGGGTGTATACTCTGTTCAGTTTACCTTACAATAAGTTCAGTATAGTTCGTAATAGTTAAATTAAGTGTATTTTAGCAAAAATCAATTAAGTTTTGTAAATCAATATAGTATGTAAGAAAAAATAACAAGTACTTTTAAGTTTAATTAAGTAAAAATAAGTCACTTTAGTAAAATTAAGCTTAGTTCAATAGATATAAGTTCGCTTTAAACCTAAAAATAAGTTTAATTCATCAAATGATAAAAAATAAATTTATCTATACAAATATATTAAAAGGCATGCGTGACAATTTATATACGCCACGTGACACCTCTGTTACTCCACTAAAATTGTCCAATGTGTACATAAGAGCACCATTATTCACAATTGAAAAAAAAAATCATCCCACTCTCTTTCTAACTTTCTCTCTCTAAAAAATAACATCCCACAATCTTTTCCCACTCATCTCCTTAACAATGAACCATTTTTCAATCATCCTAACTATTTTTTCCTCTCTCTCTTACTTTTTGACCACACCCAACTACTTTTTCTCTCTCATCACCGAACCACCACCATACAGTATTTTTATTATTTACTTTTTAATGATATGAAATATTCATTACTAATTGATATTTTATTATTAATTAATTAAATTAATAATTTTAAAATCATCCCAACTACTTTTTCCCACTCATCTCCTTAACTTTTTGATTGATTTTGAGAAGGTTGGCGATAATTTGACTGATTTTGAGAGCTAATTAAGCAATTTTGTTGCCTAGGCATTTGGTTTTTTGAGCGATTTTGGGGTTGATTTCATATATAATTAGGATGATTAGGATCCATAATTATAAGAATTTGAAAATAAAGAGCGATGGGAAAAGAGTTAAAACAAATAGAAGAAATTAATGAAGATGGAGAAAATCAAGTGTGTCCAAAATATAGCAAAATGGGTCTCTATTTATAGATCTTGAAAAAATAGAGCCGTTAGTAATTTTTTATTTATTTATATTTTTTAAAATATAACCGTTGCAAAATTTACAACGGTTATATTTTTAATTTTTTTTGGCTGGCAACGCAACAAAACGCTGCGTTTTACTGCGTTGCCGGCGAAAAAAATTTAAAAAATGATGACCAGACAGTGGGTCCCACTCCCACGCCTGATCATCTTTTCACTCACACCAACCCTTTTTTTTTTCCAATCACCCCCATTCACCTCATAATCTTTTTCTCAATTGTGATTGAGAACATTTTTTTCATGATTATCAACTTGATCTTATTTCTCACTCATGAATAAGGGTGCTCTAAGTCATGTCAATTAACAAAAATAAAATTACCTTGCAACAAGATTTGAACCCATGACTTCTTACTATTATACATGACACAATTACCATCTCATCCAACTTTTAAACATGCTTTAAGTATCCACATTATTATATTTGTACCTTTTAAATGTTGAGTTTTCCTTAATATATTTTAATGGGAATGGAAAAAAATACATATCAAGTTCGGAAAACATACCAACTTGGGACAACACCCGGGCCCAAATACTAGTAAATATATTAAAAGACGTTGTGTCACGTGGCGCTCTCCCTTGGGAGTTTGAAGTTCATGTAATCCATGCACAATAAAAAAAATTAAATATTTGCATTATAGTATAAGTTTTGATATCGTGATCTCAAGTTCATATATTAGAGTTTAAACCACTAGACCAAGTTGTATTTAATATTATCATTTTCAAGTATAATATTACAAAATGTTATTTTTTCTTACTCGAGACATAACATGGGCATAAGAACTAGTTTTGTTCACTAAAAATTGTGTGAATGAATTGGTTTATCTTTCTTTGAAAAAAAAACTTTTATTCCCCTAAAAAAAACTTTTTTCTCTTAGTTGGGCCATGTTGGATGTAATGTAACTATGTAACATAGAAGTTCAAGTCCAATACCCAAAAAAAGGAAAAACAACCAACTTGAAATAATCGTATTCATCATCTACCGAAGTACTCTTATCATACAGTAAAATTTCTAGGTCTTTTGGACAGAGCTGCCATTGAAGAACAAGAGGAGAGAGAAAGAGAGAAATCGATCGATCGACAAGATGAGCAGCAGCGCAGCAGTACCATTCTGGAGAGCAGCAGGGATGACATACATTAGCTACTCTAACATCTGCGCAAATCTCGTCAGAAATTGTCTTAAAGAACCTTTCAAATCTGAAGCTCTTGCTAGGGAGAAGGTTCATTACTCCATCTCCAAATTCGAGAATGGAAAACCTCAGAAACCAAGTATTTCTCTTACTTTCTCTCCATTTTCGGGTTATTTTTGGTGTTATTCGTTTTTTATTCAACCGATTGAGATCTAGGGTTTTCGAATTTGTTATTTTGTGATTAAATATGATTTAAATTCGATTCATATGATTTATGTGCAGTGAAAGTGGTCAATCTTGTCTTGATGTCTTATCCCATTTTTGAAGAAACTTGTTGATGTAATATGTGTTCAGTTGATGAGGTTGTTCAATCGTTGAATTTGACTTCAGTAATTAATTAATTTTAGGAGAATTGATAATCTATCGATTTTCTATGAATTTGTTTTTGTTGATTGTAAGCTAGATTGAGAAATGGTATGTATAGCAAATAGAGTAATCTCGCGTTTTAAATGTTTGTGTTTGCTCTGATGATTGAGTAACTTTGGACTGAATAAAATTACGCCGATGTCATTAGTAGCTTAGTCAATTGTATTGAGCAAAGAATTGGAGGGTATTGCAAGACCATCAAGAAGTTTTTAGTGGCTTAAAGATTTGTGGTTGATGGTTCGAAATTTAGGGTACAATAGCAATATCATATTCGTAAGATTGTATTATCGGGAGGGAATGAGGGAGGGAATGTCCTGGGTTTACGTTTATCGAACTTTGCTTATTGAAACGGTGATGATTTGTTCTTTTGGTGATATTGTTTTTACTGGAGTTTGGGCGTCAATTGTTGCTGTTAATGATGCTTGTTTGGAGTTAATTAGAGCAAGTGTTTGGAGTTGAAGGGATGAACCAAAGTTTTGGATATATTGGACCTCATTTGGATGGACCTATCTGTAAATGGTCTTCTGAATGTCTGTTTTGTAGATCAACTTGCCAGGGGTTTACATATCCAGGCAATAATAGAGAATTTGGAGGTGCTTACTAGTTGGAACTTTGTCATATGATCTTTCTCATCTTTAGTTTTGATTTGGTTGAAGTTTTAATGCTCGGCAGCAGAGATCACCATGTGCCATTTCTTTTCCTTTATGAGAGATGTATGAGATTTCTAATGTGGTTTATGCTGGTGATGTTTCTCTGGATTTCCCTTTTAAGCTTCAACTTTTTTGGGTTTCTTGTCTAGTCGAGTTTGTAGCTAATGGCAAGTGGAACAACTATAAAATGAGAGGTTGCTGTCCTGCCGGTTCATACTGGCAGGTGGTAATCATTTAGGGGTTATGAAGACTACAATAGGAGGAGATAGATCGGTTGAGTTCGTAGTCTAGTTCTCTGTCATGTAGTTGGGTTTCAGCTCCACACAAAGAGGGAGGGAAGGAAGGATACGGGAAGTATTATATTTATTTTTGGGTTATTGTACTTTAGGGGAGTGTTTCAGAAACTCTTATCCTCATTTGAACGGGAACGACTTTCTTACTCTTTCCTCCTTTTAAGCACCATCATCTAAGCTCACCAATTTTTTAACTTCCTTTCCTATTATCCCTGAATTTCCCCCCCTCAGTTTGAGCACGTCTTGAGAAAAGAACAGTGGGCTGTCTGTAAGATGGGGACTTATATACACTTGACTCTTGTCTCTGGCCATTTTTTTTTCTTTTTATAACTCCCTTACCGGTGCTCACCACTACCTTACCCACCTCATTGTCACCACTACAATGCCACCTTCCTCACTATTGCCATCATGTCCACCTTTCCTCTTGCCTACAGCATATTCTTTGTGCTCTCTCTTACCTTTCCCACCACCAAAACCATATCACCTTCTTCATTACAGTCATATCCAACTTGGAGGCCAGCAGCATCGTTTTTCTATTTTCTCTCACTCTCCAACTCTGTATCATAATTTTCGGTACTTTTAGTGGTATATTAGATCTGAAACCTTGTTTTGGTGTCTCTTTCTTCCTCCTCTCTCTCTTCGCATGTTTGTCACATGGAGAAGATGTGGTTCAAGCAGCAGTGGCATCGAGGTTACTCGAAGATGCTGGAGATAGTGGAGACTAGTGTTATATCGTCGTGGTGATATAAGGTAGCGGTTATTGTGAGGCTTGTGGTAGGTGAAGTGATGGGCATTGTGGAAGCAATGTGGAATGCAGAACTTTGGGTGGGTGAGGGAAATGAAGAAAGTGTGGGTAAAACTTAATAAGAGAAATGGTGAAATGGCAAAGAGTTATCTCACAACTAATTTTTTGAAAATTTGTTCACTTCATCATGATCATATTTATACGGAGCTTTGCTCCAAAGAGCTTGTGTAGTATCCTCTTCTGATTGTAATGCTTGTAAATTGTATAGTTGTTTGGATTTTCTTATTGTTGCTTTGGGTGCACTTTATTACACTGCTTTATAATGTGCTTGTATGGACTTGGTAACAGCTGTTCTTCTTTCTCTTTCTTACTATTATGTATTTTTTTCTTTATATGCACTAATTGCTGTTTATTTGTCCGACAGCCATCCGATCTGATGATACTCAGGCATAGGGAGGTTTACTGTGCAGTCTTTTGATGATTCCAACATTAATTCTGCTCTTAAAATGTCATTCTATTTTTTGCTAGTGTCTATGCTGTAAAGCCCAAAGACTCGAGATAACAGCATTGTGGGCTTTGGATGTTGTTATAATAATGCAACTTTGATCATCTTACTTGAAAAATTGACGAGGCATTTTGCTGGTTTAAGCACCCTGTTTTCCAAGTGTCCATGTTTAAGTTTGACTGGCTTATGAATGCAATTGGTGGTGTGTAGCATTTGGTGCTGTGAAGCACACTTGATACGTATGTTGATGCAATGAATGCTCAAAATGACCCATTTGTGTTAAATTTTCCCATTTGGGTATCAGAATTCAGATACACCAGCGTATGACTTTCTTTGTTCAGAATTTTCATCCCATTTGTCTTTTGATCTAAATCTGGACTTCATTATACGTATATAAATCATTTGTGTATATGTAGCTATCGAGAGTGCTTTTGGGCACTTAGGTTTCTTGTGTGGTATCTCCGTATCTACTAAATAAAAGTGGATAGTTGCTGTAACACAATTCTCAGGTCTATTCACTAGCTGTCGAGGTGTTGCACTCCTAACTCATAAAAATGAAATTGTTTGTAATAAGGTGTTTTTCTGACTTACAAACAAAATGTTGTTCATTATAGGAAGGTTTTTGGAATCCAGAGAGGCTGCTTTGGGAATTTTTTTTAACTGGGTTTATGTGTCGTGATTTTAAGATAAGAAATGATAAGAAATGGATGAAAAGAAATTATAAGCTGATCTCAATACCCAAATAGAGTGGTCTTGGAAGAGTGGGAATAATATGAGAATAATTTTGGTAGTTTGGAGAAACTATCAGGTCTGAGCCGTAATTGAAGTAGTGAATTTTAGAGATAACCATAGAGGCTATGTTCTTTTGGACTGAGTTATTGATAATTTAGTTTGGTTACTTTCTTCTCACAATATTTTTTTGAGGGGTTTTACAATTTTAGTTCAATTCAAATAGTTTCGACAAATTGAGTTTAGTTCAGACAAATTAAGTTAAGTTTAGTTTAGTCAAAAAGAACATAGACGGAGTACCGTACTACTATCTTAGAAAAGAAGAGGACTCCGACAAAGAAAAGAAGAGGACTCCGACGAACTTTCCGAAGTAGTACGTATGATTATCAATTTTAAACGACTAACTAGCTATCAAATGGTCGGGAGAAATTACTAAATCTATTGGAAATACTCACTTCCAAGTTCCTATCCTGGTTTAAATTGCACTCATGAGCAAATTCTGACCATGAACGCTGAAGGCATATTCTAAGCCGATTGCCATTTTTTTGGATCGTTAGACAAACTAGTGTCATAATCAAACAGAGAAGTGGGGTTGTACTTTGTAGGATGGGAAAATATGTTTCCATACAAAACAAATAAATGAAGCTTCCTCCAATGCTATAATTACTCCAGACATCACCCCCTCATAACTTCAAACATGTACCTATCTTCACAGGATTACCTAGGAACCTTCCCCCTATTAGTTCCATGCAAGAACTACTATATATATCCACATAAACTTGCCTGAACGAAACATAAAAAAAATCATGAGGTTATCCATCATCTTCCCTTGCTCTCTTCTAATCATACTTTCTCTACTTGTTCCTCATCAATGTATCACCCCTAGTGAGGAAAAACCAGTTGATATAATCAACAAAACATGTAATACATGTGCCTCGAAAGCTTCATCCAACTTCAGCTACGAATTCTGTTATACCTCACTCGATGCAATCCCCGTTAGCCATGCGACTAACCTTGGAGGGCTTGGGCTCATCGCTCTGGAGCTAGCCTTAGTAAATGCCACCAACACAATATCAATCATAAGCAACATTTTAAACAAAAATGACTCGAGTCCTTGTTGTAACAATTGTCTCGTGTCTTGCTTGGAGCTATATCTAGATATTAGTCTAAGATTGGAAGAGTGCATCGACGAATTTGTGTCTGGCAAGAAGCATGACATTTTATATTTGTGGGTCAGTGAAATAATGCAAGCAACTACGATATGTGAAGTAAGCTTCAAGGATGATGGAAAAGTGTCTCCCTTAACAAAGGAGAACCACAATTTAAGTCAGTTGTGTGGCATAGTTTTGTGTATCATTGACCTAATTAGCCCACATTTAGATTCATGGTTTTGATTCAGCTTCAGTAAGGTACATAAAATCTTTTGGGAATATATAGTTTCTCTTAGTAATTAAGTGTTTCTAAGGTAACTGTGTTCTACAGTTAAAATTGGTAATAAATTCATGGTATCAGTTGTTCATGTGTATCTCAAAAGATAGCTTAATAAGTGATTGACATTTAGTTCGGAGTTTATTAGCTACTATGTTATTTTTGTTTGCTTGGCAAGTTCGCGCAGGACTCTTCCTCATAGAAGAATGAGAAAGAGAAGTTTATTCCAAAGTAGTAATGGAAAGAAACTGAGCAATTACACACAATAATAAGAATAAGCAATGTGACGGTGACGCGTACAAATAAGGAAGAAGATTAAACACAATTACACAACAATACCGTAAGACACCAAATTAAAGTAAAAAATACAGGCGCACACACAAGTGTTGAGGGTGATGAATCATGAGTGTGAGTGTAATCACTAATTACAACTTCCATGCATGAAGGCTGTAAAATCATGATCTTGGGTCGACGGTGTTGGCCCTTGGCAGCGCCCTTGCAACGTCTTCAACACTAATGTTGGGTTTTTTCACCATGTTCTTTGATACTGTAGATGAATCCACGAGATTTTCACCGAAATCACCTGGAATTACTCGGCTGCTGGCTTGCAAGAAGAGGAACATGCCGACGAATAGCAAAACAAATATGGTTGTTGCTAAACTTCTCTTCTTCATCATCATCATTTCGAATCCAATAAAGGTTTGATGAGAATATGGGCTTAGAAATTGTTTAGATGATATATAGATTATAGAGTGATGCCTTTTCTTTCTTGCAATTTGTTCCCTTTTTATAGATTGAGAAGTTGAGCCTTCTCTCTTAGTTCTATTCTGGTAGAGAAGGAAAAAGGATATTCAAAACAAAGCCAAATGCTCAATGCGTCGCCCATGATCACCGGCGTTCATCAAGGGATTTGGGAATTTGCATCTAACTAGCTTAGCTTGTTGCCATGTTGTTGCAACATGATTAATGATCTACTACTGTAAGGCAAAAATCACCATTATCAAGTATATTATGTAGAGGCGTTGATCACAAATTCACAATCTAATCATCTTAACACATGCCAGCAATCAAAGATTTAGATAGGAAGCATTGAAGTTCTGTATTATGTTTTTTTTTTCATGGGCAATAATCTCTATCTCTATTATATAAGCCATGTGGAGCTAACTAATCCTTCCGTCTCAAAATATTGCACTTATTTTATTTTTCATATGAATTAAGATATTGGAATGTTTTATCATTTGGATTAAATGGTGTACTTAACAATATATTGGTACAACCAATAACATTATGATCTATTTAGTGGTATTAGAAACATATTTGAACGCTGGGTCAACCTGATATCGACCTAACTTGAACCTGGGTCGACCTACGAGGGTCAGTCCCCAAACATGACCGAAATCTGTCTTCATTTTACATAGACCTGACCGGCACCCGAGAAAATAATATTCTTACCTAGAGTCATATCATCAAATTTTATTTTAATCATTTACAAAAATAGAGTTCTACATAGATTTCAATAGACATAAGGAGTTTTAGATAAGCTAAAATTAGAGTTTGATTTGCATGAACAACCTAAATTATTATATTATGTAAATTGTGTATAACTTTTTTTTTTAGGGGAATAAATTGTGTATAACTTTTGCTACGTAATTCGAAATATTATAACTTTTGTTCCATAGGATAGTGCTCGATCAAATTGTTTGATGATTGTTCATTAGTGACTTTAATTTATATTGTTTAATTATATACTTCGTTGGAGTAACACATAAATGTAATATACTAAGCCGTTAGCCACTAATATAAGTCTTAGTTTAGTAGCTTTACACAATTATATAAACTGTTGTTATGTTTATTATCATTGTGCAACATATGTATCATCGTTATAATCACTTAGACCTCATATGAACCGTAGTTATAAACATATGATTATCATTTGTTATAATATTATAACAATATCAAGAGTCGTTATACTAATTTATAATCAATAGAGTATTAGAGCGGTTTTACAATTATTTTGATACCAATGTAGTACTAAAATGTTTAAACATATGGATAAAATAGTTTTTTTTATACTTTATCATATATTGTCACAACATAATACATATATACCGTGTTATGTTTATTATTATTATTATTGCTATTATTAGCATTGATGCTATTATTACCGTTAGTATTTGTATAATTATTGTTAGTACTCCTGTTGTGTTATTTGTATTATTATTGTTCTTTATCGTTTTATGTTTATTAATTATTATTATTTTTGTTATCACTATCATCATAGCTATATACAAACTTATTATATCAATAATAAAACTTATAATAATATATTCATTTATATAAACCATGAAATAGATCGTTTACTCATTATTATTATTGTCGTTGGTTTAGAGTCGTTCTACTCATCTAGTGGTTTTACGCTGTTGATTAGTCCAAACATAAGATGACTAAGAGAATACATTAAACATTACGGTAAAAATTATAGTGTTTTTATTAGTTTTTCCTTATCATCCATATATTTATCGCATACACACATGTATATATATGTCGATGTTAATAATTTTAGTAATATGATTAGTTTACAAAATCAAAATGGTGGTAATGGCCCGACCACGAGTTATCTGAAGTTGAATTGACGTTCAATAGCGAATTGACCCGATGATTCACAATGATTAAACCAAGGTCATTAGTGATTTAACTCGATGACACTCGACTCTACCAAAGCATACATGAAACTCAAATACGACCTACGCAAACCAGATTTTAATTAAAAAGGCCACATGAGATCATACATGGGAATGAATTGACTTCTAAATGGAGCGCTCATACCTGTTCGGCACTTGACAATCCCATGATTCAGATGTGATCTACCCAGTTGAACAAACCCGACCAATCACGATCTGGGGAACTGATTGTCATAATCCTGCGTGTCCGGGTCTGACCTGATTCGCCGTGGATATACCCATAATTTGTTTCAGAACATGTTTTGACACCACTAGGTTTGTTTATATAATAGAGGAGAGTGTGACAAGAAGTATAATAGTTAAAGTGAGGGTAAACAGGGAAGTTAAGGAAAGAGAAAATTTAGGAAACAAAAGATTTCAAATTTCATTAAAATGACTGGTACTTTTCTTTCATGGAAAAATGTTGTTTATAATAGGAAAAATTGTCAGAAACAACCTTATAAAAATTATATATTGTAAAAAACAATCTTATAAATTTTATTTTGTGAAAAACAACCTTTAACCCTTGTTTTTTTGTGATATGAAACCTCATGGAGTCTTTCCGGTGTTGACCACTGATTTTCGGTGTTGACTTCTTATTTCTTCTAAATGGACTCTCTTTCCCTCTCTTTTTTACCAGAAGATATATCATTTCCCTCCATTTCCTCCCTTATATAAACCTTAGTCACCTCCAAAGTAGATATAATTTTCCTAAAAAAAAATCCTCTCATAACAAAACAATTTCCAGTTAGGTATTAGGGTTCTTATTCATAGCAGCCATTCATACAAAAAACAACACTCATCACATTACCATTGTTTAATACCATAAACCCTGGCTTACAAATAATCACCTGAATTTTGGAAATTAATTAAGGGGAATGAAAATTTACCTTGTTTTGTAGATAATTTCGACCTTCTCCTCCTTTTTAATTCTCAAAGATGTTTTCTTTGCTTTTCCTTTACCAGCCATTGATACAAAGTAAAGAGAAACAAAAAAAAAATCGAAAGTTAGGATGCTAGTTGGATGTTTTTCTGAATATATTAGTTCCACATTAAAAGAAGAGAAAAAAATGCATAATTTAAAGGGAGAGTAATCATTACCTGCAAGTTCATTCAATAAGTTTGCAGTTCATTCAATTGGTTTGCAAGGGATTTGCAAAGAAGAAAGGGGGATGAGAGGGTTTAATTTTGAGGGTGGAATATTTTAGAGGTTAGCATGGTAGAAGAGTGTGTTTAGGAATAAAATAGAGTGCAATTAGAAGAAATAAGAAGTCAACACCGGAAATTAGTGGTCAACAGCGAAAAGACTCCCTGAGCTTTCATCTCACAGAAAAAAAAGGGTTAAAGGTTGTTTCTCAAAAAAAAAAATTTATAAGGTTGTTTTTCACAAAATGCAACTTTTATAAGGTTATTTCTGATAATTTTTCTTTTATAATAAGAAGGTTTTTGGAATTTAGAGAGGTTGTTTTGGGAATCTTTTTTTACTGGGTTTTTGTGTCGTGGTTTTAAGATAAGAAATGGGTGAAAAGAAATTAAGCGGATCTCAATACGCAAATAGAGTGGTCTAGGAAGAGTGGGAATAATATGAGAATAATTTTGGTAGTTTGGAGAAACTATCAGGTTTGAGTCGTAATTGAAGTGTTGAATTTCAGAGATAACTATTAAGGCTATGTTCTTTTGGACTGAGTTATTGATAATTTAGTTCAGTTAGTTTCCTCTCACAATTTTTTTTTTGAGGGTCTCACAATTTTAGTTTAATTCAAATAGTTTCGACAAATTAAGTTTAGTTTAGACAAATTATTTTAAGTCTTGTTTGGTCCAAAAGAACATAGACGGAGTACCATACTACCAGCTTAGAAAAGAAGAGGACTCCGATGAACTTCCTGAAGTAATACGTGTGATTATCAACTTTGAATGACTAACTAGCTATCAAATGGTCAGGATAAGTTACTAAATCTGTTGGAACTACTCACTTCCAAGTTCATATTCTGGTTTAAATTGTACTCAGGGCCTGTTCTCCCCAACTTATTTTCAGTTCAGTTCAATTCAGTTCAGCTCCAATCAGTTCAGTTCAGTTCAGTTTATTTCAGCTCCATTCTTTTATAGCCATTTTGTTAAATATTATTATTATGTTGGTATAATTTATTTTTACTAATTACTCTTATTATTATTATTATTATTATTATTATTATTTTATATCATTACTATTATAAATCATACTATTAAGTATATATTATTATTATTATTATTATTATTATTATTATTATTATTAATTATTATTATTATTATTATTATTATTATTATTATTATTATTATATTATTATGTTGTTTTGTTGTTGTTTTGGTGGTGTTGTATTGTTGTTGTTGTTGTTGTGTTGTTGGTGTTGGTGTTGTGTTGTTGTTGGTGTTGTTGTTGTTGTTGGTGTTGGTGTTGGTGTTGGTGGTGTTGGTGTTGTTGTTGTTGGTGGTGGTGGTGGTGGTGGTGATGGTGGTGGTGGTGGTGGTTGCTGCTGCTGCTGCTGCTGCTGCTGTTGTTGTTGTTGTTCATTATAGCTTTACTCATTATTATTACTATTATTATTAGGAGGAACATGGTTTAGGTCAAAGCACAAATAAACCCATGTTTTTTAGCCCATAAACCAATCAAATCGCGTCAAAACGGTGTATGATGTAATTTTCGCTAGTCCAACCAAATCATTATTGTTATTAATAAATATTATTATATTATTAAATCTAATTATTAAAATAGTAATATTAATTTACTTCTTAGATTTTATTGTTATTATATAATCATCATCAAGTATTAATATATCAATACAAATAATATAAAATAATTATTATTAATTATCATGATTATCATTAATTATTATTATTATTATTATTAATTAATTATTATTAATATTATTTATGTATAACTATCATTTAAAAATATCCAAAATGCTATTATTATTATTATTCATTATTATTACTTATCATTATAATTATTATTTAATATTCATATCATTATTGTTTAAATATTATTTATATATTTATTACATTCAATTTAATTCAATTCAATTCAATTCAATTCAGTTCAGCTCCAATCAGTTCAGTTCAGTTCAGCTCCAATCAGTTCAGTTCAGTTGTTTTATGCCGAAGAGAACAGGCCCTCATGAGCAAATTCTGACCATGAACGCTAAAGGCAAATTCTAAGCCGATTGCCATTTGTTTTTCGGATCGTTAGACAAACTAGTGTCATAATCAAACAGAGAAGTGGGTTTGTACTAATTTGTATGATGGGAAGATATGTCTCCATACAAAACAAATAAATGAAGCTTCCTCCAAAGCTATTATTACTGCACATATCATCCCCTCATAACTTCAAACATGTACTCATCTGCACAGGATTACCAAGGAACCTTTCCCCTTATTAATTCCATACAAGAACTACTATATATATCCACATAAACGTGCCTGAACGAAACATAAAAGAAATCATGAGGTTATCCATCATCTTCCCTTGCTCTCTTCTAATCATACTTTCTCAACTCGTTCCTCATTAATGTATCATCCCTAGTGAGGAAAAACCAGTTGATATAATCAACAAAACATGTAATACATGTGCCTCGAAAGCTTCATCCAACTTCAGCTACGAATTCTGTTATACCTCACTCGATGCAATCCCCGTTAGCCACGCGACTAACCTTGGAGGACTTGGGATCATCGCTCTGGAGCTAGCCTTAGTAAATGCCACCAACACAATATCAATCCTAAGCAACATTTTAAACAAAAATGACTCGAGTCCTCGTTGTAACAATTGTTTCCACTAGTGGAAAAAAAACGGAAGGGCTGCGTTTTTGGCCAGCAGCCCTTTCTATAGCAGCCTTTCACTAAAAGTCCACTACTCTTTTTCCTATACTTAAATGATGCTGATGACGTCAACCTCGCCGGTGCTGCCGTCACTTCTCCATTCTCCATTTTTGAATTTTCCGGCGAGATCTGGTTCGATTTCGTCGGAATTAACAAACAAACCCTAGAAAATTAAAAAGGGGGATTTTCAATCTAGAAATTTAAAGTAGTAGTAGTAGTAGAAAGAAAGTAGTAGTAGTACTATTTTAGCTGTTGGAATATTAGGTGAGACCGTGAGAGAAACGAGGAGTTTGGGGAATGTGAGTTGATAAGTCATATTTATATATAGTTTTTAGGTGCATTTAGGTTGCATTTTCGAGCATTTAGTTTCATATTTAGGTTCATTATTGCATTATAGTCTTAAGTTATGATTTTCTACTCCTATTAGGTATGTTTTCTTATTTTTGATGAATTTCAGGCATTGATAACGTATTTGGAGTATGATAAGCTAAACTTGAGGATTAGGAGCATGTGGAAAGAAGCTACAATGTATAAGGATCGTATGGATATGTCATAGTACGAGTTTGAGCAAAAACAAAGCGGAAAATCATTAGCAGAAATGTGAAAAAGAGTCACGCCTACTCTTATGATCATAACTTTTGATGTGATCCTTAGAATCGAGTAATTCCACCAGATTTGGAAACTAGACTTGAAGATCTTTCCAACGATATGTGGCACACCCCGAGGAGACTTCTAGTCAATGAGTTATGCCTTTTTGAAGTTGGACTGTTTCTGCTGGAATCTGCCACGCGTACGCGCGGATCACTAATCCGCCTATTAATGATTTATTTAAGACTTTCCTTATCTTGTAAATTACTTTCTGAGTCATATTAGGTTATTGAATACTCCCTCCGTCCCATCATATAGTGCCTATTTCATTTTTGGTGGGTCAAACTTTAAAATCTTTGACCGAATATTCTCATTTGTATATATAAAAAAACATATTCATGTGATCTTGTTAGACTTCTCTAATGTGTAGTTTCATAATATCAACTTTTTATATTTTTATTAATACGGATTGAAGATATTAAAGGTCAAAGTTACGTCTTGGAGACCGTGAAAAAAAGAAACAAGCACTATATTATGGGACGGAGGGAGTATTATTTAGATAGGTTTTCATTCTTTCTCTCTCCTCCTCCCTGTCACGTATTTTTTTAGGTTTTAGGTTTTAGTTTTCTCTCCTCTCTTTCTCTCTAGTTTTTAGTGTAAACCCTAGTTTTTATTGTTTTCCATTAATTCATGAGTTTCATTAGTTTTTTTCCTTGATTTCTTTTCTTGGTAGATTTAGATTTCATTATTTATTTCATGATAGAGTAGTTTCTTTTATCTATGGTTAAGTTGAACTCTAGTATGATTTAATCCATGATTATTTCTTTAAATAACCAAATTAATTGTTAATTGTTCTTGCTTAATTGATTGTGCATATTCCAATACTAGATTAGGGATAATTAGTATTGTTGTTATTCTATTGTTTTGATCACAACGGGAGTTGGATTTTGACAGATTTGAGTACTTCAATTAAGGACATGAATCACGGGAGTAGGTAGAATGGATTGTTAGGAAGTTAAAGTGTCGCGTTTAATGTCTTTAATTTGCATGATTCCACGGGAGTAGGCTTGAATGCATGTTAGAGAAGTCATAGATACTCGGGAGAGGTTTATGGTACTTTATAGGGTGGACTTTTCTTGTGAACATTTAACTGATTAGTTTGGGGTAGAAATTTATGTATTACTTCGTGCTAGTGGGGAACTTAACTGTAGAGTCTTTTATTTATATATTGATTAGTATAGTTGATTCGACGATCATTGTTATTAATCTCCTTTAGTCTTACCATTATTTAAGGACTAATCATAGAACAACTTTCTCTCTGTGGGATCGACTCTGACTTACCCTACTACATAGTTAGAAGGATTAGTTAGGTTATTTATTTTTGTTAGGTGTGCGACACGCCTATCATGAGTGATGAAGATGAGTGATGTATATATGTATGTTTGAAGGATAGGAAGATGAAGAAACGAGCAACGAAGAGAGAGAAAATCAAAAATTAGATTGATATAGTTTTTAATGTGAATGTGGGTATTGTTTGTTTTGTGGCTTTTTTTTTAATTTGTGAGAAACCCTTAAAGTCTCCAAAATTCCTTTTAAATTAAAGTTATTTTTAAAAAAGCCCATAAAGGGGTGCGTTTTTTTAAAAAACGCAGCCCTTTATTACATAAAGGCTGCGTTTTTTAAAACCGCAGCCCTTTATTACTTAAAGGGCTGCGTTTTTAAAAAACCACATCTTTTTTTTTAAAAAAAAATGCAACCCTTCACTAATAGGGTTGCTGTTAGCCCAAAAACCGCAATCCTTCCAGCGCAACCCTTCCTTTTTTTCCCTAG
Source organism: Beta vulgaris subsp. vulgaris (assembly GCF_026745355.1). Lineage (NCBI taxonomy): Eukaryota > Viridiplantae > Streptophyta > Magnoliopsida > Caryophyllales > Amaranthaceae > Beta > Beta vulgaris. Next base: position 14,071,573 of record NC_079206.1, read on the forward strand.
TGCTCGTGTCTTGCTTGGAGATATATCAAGATATTAGTCAAAGATTGGAAGAGTGCATCGAGGAATTTGTGTCTGGCAAGAAGCATGACATTTTATATTTGTGGGTCAGTGAAATAATGCAAGCAACTACGATATGTGAACTAAGCTTCAAGGATGATGGAAAAGTATCTCCCCTAACAAAGGAGAACCACAATTTAAGTCAGTTGTATGGCATAGTTTTGTGTATCATTGACCTGATTATCCCACATTTAAATTCATTGTTTTGATTCAGCTTCAGTAAGGTGCATAAAATCTTTCAAAGGTTACGTAGTTTCTCTTAGTTAAGTGTTTCTTAGGTAACTGTGTTTTACAGTTAAAATCGGTAATAAATTCATGGTATCAGCTCTACATGTGTATCTCAAAAGATAGGTTAATAAGTGATCGGCATTTAGTTAGGAGTTAATGAGCTACTATGTTATTTTTGTTTGCTTGGCAAGTTCGCAGATGACTCTTCCTCATAGAAGAATGAGAAAGAGAAGTTTATTCCAAAGTAGTAATGGAAAGAAACTGAGCAATTACACACAATAATAATAATAAGCAATGTGACGCTGACGCACATACAAATAAGGAAGAAGATTAAACACAATTACACAACGATACCGTAGACACCAAATTAAAGTAAAAAATACAGGCACGCACACAAGTGTTTGAGGGTGATGAATCATGGTGTTTGGATCCTCTAGAGTTGTAAAACAACACTACAAGGTAGAGTTTAAGCAATATCAACCATTGAATAAAAAATCAACGGCTCATATATTCTCTTTCCATTACTAATCACAACTTCCATGCATGAAGGGTGTAAAATCATGATCTTGGGTCGACGGTGTTGGCCCTTGGCAGCGCCCTTGCAACGGGGTCAATACTGACTTTGGGTACCTTCACCATGTTCCTTGATACTGTAGATGAATCCACGAGATTTTCACTGAAATCACCTGGATTTACTTGGCTGCTGGCTTGCAAGAAGAGGAACATGCCGACGAATAGCAAAACAAATATGGTTGTTGCTAAACTACTCTTCTTCATCATCATCATTTCGGATCTAAAATAAAGGTTTGATGAGAATATGGGCTTAGAAATTTGTTAGATGATATATAGATTATAGAGTGATGCCTTTTCTTTCTTGCAATTTGTACCCTTTTTATAGATTGAGAATTTGAGTCTTCTCTCTTACTTCTACTCTGGTAAAGAAGGAAAAAGGATATTCAAAACAAAGCCAAATGCTCAATGCGTCGCCCATGATCACCGGCGTTCATCATGGGATTAGGGAATTTGCATCTAACTAGCTTAGTTAGTTGTCATGTTGCTGCAACATGATTAATGATCTACTACTATAAGGCAAAAATCATCTTCATCAAGTACATAATATAGAGGCGTTGACCACAATCTAATCATCTTAATACATGCCAGCAATCAAAGATTCAGATAGGAAGCATTGAAGTTCTGTATTGTGGTTTTTTTCATGGGCATTAATCTCTATAGATTTCTATAGTAACTACTCCTTCCGTCCCAAAAATATTGCACTTGTTTTTATTTTTCATACGAATTAAGATATTGGAATATTTTATTATTTGGATTAAATGATGTACTTAACAATATATTGGTACGACCAATAACATTATGGTCTATTTAGTGGTATCAGAAACAGATTTGACCGCTGGGTCAACCTGATATTGACCTGACTTGAACTTAGATCGACCCGGTGAGGATCAGTCCCCAGACATGACACATGACCGAAACCTATTCTGGGATTACACAAATCTGACCGGCATCCGAGAAAATCATATTCTGACTTAGAGTCATGTCATCAAATTTTATTTTAATCTTTTACAAAAATAGAGTTCTACATAGATTTAAATACACATAAGAAGTTCTAGATAAGCTAAAATTAGAGTTTGATTTTACATGAACAACCTAAATTATTATATTGTGTAAATTGTGTATAATTTTTGCTACGTAATCTAAAATATTATAATTTTTATTCCATTGGATAATGCTCGAAATATGCTCCGAAATAAAATCCATTTACAATATAGTTCTACAACTTATGAAATAGAGAGCGCCACGTAGGATTGTCATGTCATTAATTTTTATTTTAAATATTTTTAAAAAGTGAGTCTTACATAAATTTAAATACATAAAAGGAGTTTTCGATAACGAGAACTCTTTTACAAAAATAGAGTTTTACATAGATTTAAATACAAATAAAGAGTTCTAGATAAGCTAAAAATAGAGAACAACTAAATTATTATATTATGTAAATTTTGTTTAACTTTTGCTACGTAATTCAAAATATTATAATTTTTGTTCCATTAGATTTTGCTTGAAATATGCTCTGAAATAAAATCCATTTACAATATAGTTCTACAACTTATGAAATAGAGAGCGTCACGTACGATTGTCATATCATTTATTTTTATTTTGAATATTTTTAAAAATAGAGTTCTGCATAGATTTAAATATACAAAAGAAGTTCTACATAAGCTAAAATTAGAGTTTGATTTTGCATGAACAACCTAAATTATTAATTTATGTAAATTGTGAATAACTTTTGTTACGTAATTTGGAATATTATAATTTTTGTTTCATTGGATAGTGCTAGAAATATGCTCCGAAATAAGATCCATTTACAATATAGTTCTACAACTTATGAAAAAGAGAGCATCATGTAGGATTGTCATGTCATAAATTTTCTTTTAAATATTTTAAAAAATAGAGTCCTACATATATTTAAATACATAAAAGGAGTTGTGAATAACGAGAAATTAGAGTTTCGTTTAGTCTTTCTTTTAGATAAATATAATAATAATAGTTATAACTATACTGTAATGTATGTGACTATAACATTTTAGCATAGGTTCAACTTACTTGATTAAACATATTATCTTTCAAAACCTCAGTCTTACGAGTCCGGATTCTCTAGAGTTTTAATAAAATTCTACAAGATCAAGAGTGTGTATTGGTGAAAGGGGGGAAATAAGGGGGTGGATTTTGATGCGAAAAAATAGAAAGGATTTTGGAAAGATAATATATGAGCTATTGATTTTTTATTCAATGTCGATATTGCTCAAACTCTACATTGTAGAGCTCTTTTAGAACTCTAAAGGATCCAAACACCAGCCTTACTCAACCAAACCAAAATAATTTAGTATTCCAAGAAAAAATATTGAGGAAATTTTGTTGTTACAACAAAATTTAAAATCCATAGCGATATGATGAAAAAATTAGAGTATGATTTTACGAAAACAACCTTAGAATATTATAGAGAGCTCCACCTAAGCATGACATGTCATTCTTTTTAATTTTCACTTTTTTTAAAAAAATAGTGTTTAACATAGATATAATTACATATAAGGTGTTTTTAATAAGTGAAGATTACACTCTGATTTTGAATAAACAATCTTAATTATTCAACTACGTAAATATAATATAGCTTTTGCTACATAATTTGCAATCTTATATTTTTTTTACCATCGAGAGTGTTTAAAATATGTTTCGAAATAAGTTTCATATACAATACTCCCTCTGTTTTTTTTTATCATTCTCACTTTCCTATGCGCGTCTCCCAATGCACCTCTTTGAACTTAAATATCTTTCATTATATATTAGTAAAAATTATAATGATTGAATATTAATAATGTACTAATTGAGACGAATCAAATAAGACCCCACATGACTATATTTTTTCTTATAAATTGAAAGAAATGGAGAAGATTCTCTCTAAGTATGAATAGTGCCAAGATTCCAAGTGAGAAAGATAAAAAAACAGAGGGAGTATAATTTTACAATATATTATTTATTATTCATTTTAAATACATATAAAATTTACATTAAAAATAGTGTATTATATGTAGCAATAGAAATTATGCTTTTTCAAAATCATACTTTTAATAATTGAGTTATATAAAGATAAAAAAAAATACTAACATATAGTAGTTTTGAATCTATAGCAATACCATGATGACATTACATGAAGAATCAAATGAAAGTTTGTCAACAACATTGTAGAGGTATTATGCAATTGACTAATTATTTAATTCCTATAATATTTGTTGTATAATTAATTTATGTATGTTTTTGTTTTTCATATATCTGTATGTCAGATCTTATTCTTTCCTCAATGAACTTAATTCTACTAAAACTAATTGGGAAATCAAGGTTCGGGTTTCTAGACTATTTGAGATCGCATATCATAAAAAAGGGAGAAGTTTGATAAGTCTTGATATGGTCATGATTGATGAATATATGTTTTTTTTCTCTTAAATAGTATTTTCGATTATTAATAGAGGTTAGTTTTCTTTTTAATTTAATTTATTCATGATACCATCATTATGATCTTCTTTTTTGCTTTTCCATCTTCTATTCTATATCCGTTAGTGTTTATGTGCTAATAATTAAAGGTTGAAGTTGTGGCTGACACTCATATTTTTTCTCTATTTCTTATGTCCTGCATCTATTAAATTATTATCCTCTACTTTCTCAAAGTATCATTCGGATATGTTTCATGTTAAAAATGTGTTAGTTGTTGTTAGTCATACCAATTATTGGGATAATATTTAATAATGGACTTAGCTACAATATTCAATTGAACATTAAAAATATAAATTTATATATCACAACAATAATAAATCTAGAAGTTAAAGTATAACGACGAATACTTTTTCTGTCTTTTTGTACTGCAACAATGGGTTTGGGCATGGTCTGTAAGAACATAAAAAAGGTAGTTTAGCATAGAGGGTTAAACTAGAGTATGAGATAAGTAAATTCTTAATAAAGTAAAAGCAACTTTAAGAGGAAATTTGAGCAATTAATGATGGTTTTATTAACATAAAATAAAGGTGATGTTGTCAACTATAGTTGCTGTTTTTGTCAAAAGTACAGTTAAGTGATTCGAGTAGATGAAACTACTCAAAGTGGCAATTGTTGCAATAGAAAAAGAATGGAGAAATTATATAACAATTGTATCGAAAAATCTCATTTCACATCAACAAAAAATCAACAGTGTTAACAAAAAAAAATTCAAAAATAAAATAAACAATTGCCCGTGCAATGCACGAGCTTCAAAACTAGTGATAATATATCAAGAGATAATTATAGCACCTAGACACTTGTATATATTGATGGTAGAAGCACTGTAGAGGTTCTTCGTGTGATGTGATATTCATCACTTTGGGTAAAATGTAGACAAATAAATACTTGAACTATACAGTAAAATATTAAGGTTGCATTTGTAGGTTATAAAATATAGTAGTTCTGGGATTTGGCCCTCGGTAAAATATGGAATAATGTCTGTGTAGAAGCTTAGAAAATGTCTCTGTAGCAGCTTAGAAAATGAAGGTCATGTGTTTGGAGATAAAATATGGAAGCCTTTAGGAAGGTTCTGCCAGATGTGTTTCATGGTTCTCAATGGTAGTCACAAGATATGGTTTTCATATGAATCAATGTAGTCTCCATATAGTTATAGATACATCCCTGATGTTGTTTTGGCCATTCCTTGAAGATAGTAATGGCGGTAATCACCTCCTTGATTGTAGGGACTAACTTTGATTCCCCACGGTACTCTTTTGTTAGTTGCACAAAGATAAGACTTCTAGATTACATTTTCTCACGTTGATCGAATGCAACATCGGAGCATACCGAATTTTCCCATAACAATAGCCCGCATTTTCCTAATTGAAGCGCGCCGGAGGTTACGAAAATAGTCTCCGTTGACTCCGTATCACTCCATGTCTACCGTTCTTCTCGCATCCTTTGCTACTGATGTGTAGTTATCAATTGACGACTTCCGTTCGTCGTCCTGTCTGCTGACGTCTTTGATCTTTGTGATTGTTATCATAGAGTCATTGTCTTACAAGTGAAACTATCTGAACGTCATTCTTGAAACTTTGTCGCGTCGTAAATAAGTGATATTTGTCATCGAAGATGAGCTAGTGTCACAACTAATGGTGACATTAGTAATAAGCGTCATACACGGGTGTCAGAGTCGTTCAAGGTGCCTCGGTTCTTTTGTCATCGTATGTTTGCTGGCGACATGACCAATAAAGAGTCTCGGAATGAACAGATAAGGCAAAGTCAAATCGTATGTCATATAACATATCGTAGGGGGAAATCTGGCGACATGGCCACTTATGATGTTGTAAAAAGAATTATGGCGATATGGCCACTTGAAGCATCATCAAGGGAGATCTGGCAAAATGACCATCTAAATTATTGTAGGACGAAGTCCGACGACGAAGTCTAACGATAAAGTCTCTAAAGTGGGGTGGAACAAAGGCTGGCGATAAAGCCGCTCAAGGTGTCAAAGCATGAGATTTTGGCGTCAAAGCCATTAGAGTGTCTTAGTATAAAGGAACATTAGTCTTTCTATTGTAATCATTAAGGTTCGTTTCAAGCTGCCTTATAAGCGACGTCGCCTTGTTGTGTCATGATGCAGATGTTGTCATAGGTTACACATCATTAAGAAACATGTATGCATGTCCTCGTAGGTGTGGACGCTTTGTGTGTTTGAACATATGCATGCATTAGCTCAGGATGCAATAGCTTAAGTCAACATATTGAAATAATCATAGGTGCATCTGTTGATACACAATGTTGAACTCAAAGGTCTTACTAGGTGTTTTAGTGAATTTAGACGTAAATATAGTTCCATGTTGTTTTAGTGAATTCAGGCGTAAATACAGTTCCATGTCGATATGCCATCATAGCAAACCATGTCATCTAATGTCACTTAGCCTACGCATTATTCATTGTTACGAAACTTCGTTTATGTTGAAACACAGATGTCATAACATATAAAATTTCATCATCGAAATATATGTTGTGTGTCTAAATGCGCCCATGCATGTCTATGTGTGTCGTTTAGGCGTCATGTGTAAATAATACGTGTGGTGTGAACAAGTCTATATTTTTACCTCATGATGTAATGTTTAAACATGATAAATGAAGTGATCATTAGTGTGTCTGCCAATATCCGGCGTTAAATTGTATGTGCTTAGGAGATGCATGTGAGAAACGAAAAATGAGCACCTTAGGAATGTTGTTATGTTGTCATAGCTAGTAGATCATGTGATCTGATGTCATGTGATGCTATTGAATTGGTGCATTTTCCATGCTTTTGAAACTCTGTGTAATCCACATTTGTGAGATTATTGTTGGTCCCTATGTCATTCTGGTGCTTAGCAACTATCATCGCGTTCCTTTGGTAACAGGCATTGTATTGTGTATGGATACGTGTCGCCTCGTTTGGAGGCAGGCGTCGCGTCGCCTTTTGACTGTCATCATGTCGTCGATCTTGTGACAGGCGTCGTGTCGTCGATCTGGTGGCAAGCGTCACATCGTCTTTTAACTAGCGTCATGCCGTCAATCTTGTGACAGGCGTCGTGTCGTCGATCTAGTGGGGAAACGTCACGTCATTCGACATGTGATATCACGAGACCGTCGTCCAACATTAATTCTATGAAAGAAAGGATATAACAACAATTGTTCCTGTGATAACTAAGTTAATAGTAATTGCAAAGACCAATGAAGGAACATGTGTAATAAATAAGAAGCACAACGAATCGTTCAAATGTTAGCAACAAAAAATTCATAAGGGGTCAATGATAGGAGTAATAATTGCATAAATTAATTGGAAATTGTTGAAGTGTCGTGATGAGTTTCAGTAGCGTTAGTGATTGGTCATGGAACATCAATGATTTATTCTCGTCGTAGCGCCTCAACTGTTGACTATGTGTTGTTGTCCTCTAAGACTTTTAGGATTCTTTGTCATTTGCCATTATTTCATGTATTATCTCGCTTGTCTTCACCATACTCACTGTTTACTACTCTTGATGTTGACGACGAAAGCTAGTATTTGGTGATGAATGTCTTGTATGGTGTCAAACAACTGACGTCTGGCGTTTGGAGTCAATGGACAGTAGTACTCTTCAAAAATCAAGAATTAAAAATAGTTGGAGGTATTGAAAAATAACTCATAGTTGGTGGTATTAAAAGCAAAGGGGCCAAAGTTTGAAGTATTCTGATCCATTTTTCAGATTTTTTTTTCCTAATATATGCAGCTTTTGCGTGATAAAAATTAACGATTCACCCCAAACGTTTTGCTAGCCTAGTGATATATTTATTGTATTGCATTGGGCTTATTTTTTTTGGGCCGTCTGATAATAAGGCTATTGTTAGATCGTCTTTTGCAAGACTGTAATACACAAATTCTTTCTATAACTGTATTTCTTTTATTTTGGTCCACAAAGTAGTCTTTTTAGGCCGCCTTCTTTCAAGGCCCAACCTAAAGGTCCAAATGCAAATCCATCATCTACCTGGAAATCTGGCGTACTAGCACAGTACCACTAAGCTACAACCTCCGTATCTTCACCCTCTGGTGATGTAATTTCACTAGGGGACACCGGAATCACATAATAATAGACAACAACCCGAATAAGTCAACAAGCAGCAGAGAAAAAATCGATCCTGAACTCAAAAAAGATGACAAAATAACTATTCCTGTGCTAGTTTGATCTGTACAAGGAAATGTAGAATTATCAGCTCCCATGAAAGTGGGCAAAAACATGAATCACTGAGGTAGAGTAATGAAGATACACACATCCCTAAAGAAAACTATAAAAAGAAAAAACTACACATTTGAATCAACTTCTTCACTATTTTTCCAGTCATCCGTAGCTTTATACTGGTACCCGTTTCCCGCGATATCTGTCTATCAACTGCAAATCGCAGAAACAGGCAACATAAGTCTGACATGTATCTATGATAAATTTATGAACTAGCCAAGTAGAAAAATTACGAGCAAGTGGTTCAAGGATTCCCAGTTTCCAACAAGGGTTACATATAACAGGAAGACAGGAGAACTAGTCAACTAGCAGGCATCCATTTTTTATATGCTATCGATTACTTGATATTGCAAAAGAGTGGAAACAAGTACTATACAGTATATAAATTTTATCAAACAATAAGACTATAAACCTGATGTATCAGCCTTATCCCAAATTTCTGAGATATTATCAATGAAGAGACTCTAGAGTAAATGCACATAATCACATATTGTTGCAAGAGACCCAAGTAAAAACCAGAAGTCTGGTGGTTGCATCAAACTTCTGCATTCTGATAAATTTTACTCTTTTATATTTCTAAAAGTTGAATCTACTTCCCTCATACATAAGTTGAGAATTTATGCATGGTAAACTCAAGGCTGCATCCGTGAGGTAAACAACAAGTCAAAATGGCTAGTCATGGACAAAATTTATTTATTATCTAGATCTTCAAAGCCTGGATAACTAAAAGTAGCCATCCACCCTCTTAAATCCCAACAAAATTTCCCATTAATGGTGGTTGCCTAAATTTTCTTTTTGACAGGACACAAACAAATAACTCCCAGTAGCCTGGTTTGCGACGATTTGTGGAACAACTCATCCAACTCACCAGCAGTGCGCACTAGCCTAACCCAGGCCCAACAGAACACACACACCACCACCACCACCCACCCACCCCCCGAAATAAGAATAAGTAATAAAAAGCGACATGAACCATAAGGAAGATATAAACTAAGGAGCCTCCTAATAGTAGCAAGAATTTAAACGAGTGGACAGCTACTCCTCCTGTTGCTTTACACTGCAGGCATGTACATCCTCACAAGTATAACTGGACACCCAATTCTTGTATCTAATAGATGGTTAAAAGTGGAAAAGGACCCCATTAAGACCATGCTGAAACTTGGTCTATCAAGAGGTAACAAAGAGTGCTTGTTTGAGATTTGGATAAAATTTGGCAATCAATGAAGCATGCAATTCTTAATGTCCTAAAACCTTTCTATGCAATGCACATACCAAAGTAACTACCTAATCACAAAGCCTCTGTAGACCAATATTAAAAGATATTCACTGAGCAATCATTTTCCTAGTTTCCTCTCGCTTTCATCAAACACCATGCCCGCATCCTGAAAACTTGGGCTTCTTTCATCATTTTGGAAATTTTTCGAAATAAGTATTATCAGTGACCACAGTACTAATAAAAAAACAATCAGATGATTCAGATCTACAATAGCACAACCATCCTATTGACCAAACTTTCCTAAAATTTACTTGGATCTAAATCTCACTGACGAAACTAAAGTCTTGCTCTGGTGTCCAGATGCTATAAAAAGATTAGTGGCTTCACAGTTTCCGAGCAGCAGTCAACTTCACCAACATCATTCTCGATTGTAAGATACATAGAGCACAACAAATATCTTGAGTATGACATGTCTTAAAATGAGTGGATCATGCCCAAGCATCAAAACTGACATACAACGATATAGTCAGATCACTTACCGATCTAAAGATTGGATGTTGCAAAACCCAACCAAGAATAGGTATCCTCTGCAGAAAAACTGCAAGAGTAGGCCAGAAGCCACTGCAGAAAAGAACAACCAGTCAGCTATTATTGAAGCACTAGACAGCTATGAAGTTACACAAAGAAATTGCATTAACCCACCTGAAAAGTACAATGAACCCATACAATTCCAAAATCATGCCAATGATTGGCCAACCAATAATAACGAAGAAGAAACCAGCGCCAAATGATACTGTTCCCTGAGTAACCATCATTCAATAGCATGTAGTTAGATGCTGAGACCTCAGAGAGACATGAAAGAGACAAGGGGACAAGTTGCCACCAGAACCTTAAAATTTTGAGGTTTCGTGAAAAATCCAAGAGTAGATTTCAGCCCAATAGTTAATGCCACACCAGACAAGAAGAGGATCTGAAAGCACATAATGAACACATCAGAGATAAAAGGGAGTTAACATGGTGATCAGACAATAGAACAAAAGAAAGACTAGCTGTACGAGCTCAAAACTTACGTTTCCCATGGCAAGCAACCCCTTGTCAAACAAGAAAATGACCCCCAGACAGGTGAAGCAAAAGCCAAATCCAGTCAAACCCAGTCCAATCTCTGTTTTATTCACATGAAAGATTATAAAAGAATTCAGCATCTCCAGCATCTCCTCATTTATCCAAAATAAGTTCAGTATTAAGAGGAAGAAGAATGAACAGGTTTAGAAAATGTAGTAATTATGATCTAAGGGTTCTGTTTTAAGGCCTCTAACCAACACTAAGAGCAGGGGAATGCTCCAGCAGGAAAAATTCCTCCACAGCGACAAAAAAATTAAGGAAAAGCAAATCCTTCTATCCATGCAAGCTATAAACAATCTCGACACGTTGGATAGATACCAGAAGGCTTCAAAGTCCAAATCAAGAAGTTCAACCAAGATGGTGGGGGTAATGACGCAATGTCGCATATATTTGATGCCACTCAAAAATAGGAAATTTTGGGGGGTAGCTACTCAGGGAAGGTAAGGATATACGATAAACACTCTCCTGATAAGCCAAACCAGTGAGCTCCACAACTCTACCCTTGAGCTACAAGGATATTAACCTATCTAATCCCTCTGGCCACAATAAAGTGTCACTTATGGATTTCTAAATTGAATACTTGAAATTTATCTTACAGTACATTTATGAAGACTATACAAAATTCAATTTGTAAAACCATTCATAATGCATAGACACCAATACATGTCATAACAAGAATCATCGTGTGATTTTCATGGAGAAAAAGTTCGACATCGAGAATAAAGGTGAGACTCATTTGCAAACGGAAGTGTACGGAAAATCAAAATCAGGTGCCAACGCATTCCATATTAACACAATATTGTATTGAATAAACCTAGATATCAGCAACTCTATTTACTAATATTGGGATAATCTCCCCAAATCCCAAATAATTCATACCATTAAAATTAATTTTAAAATTAAAAAAAGAAAAAAGGTGAGAGAAGCAGATGGTGGTAGTAATGAGGAAGTTTCCTCATGTTGACTATAAGAGAGTGATAGTCATCAAAGTCCTAAAGCTAAGATCTTTGCAATAGATCTTTGGAAGATTAATTTGACTTCGTTGGCAATAGTCATAGCACTTGTGTGTCTCCTTAAAGTGCATTAATGTAAAGCTTGAATTTATGGCAAGATTTGTGCTTATATATATGAGCATTACCATGAGAGTTCATGAGCACAGCAAAGAAGAAGGTGCGTAAGTGCATTATAGAAGAAGGTATTGCACAAATATACAAGAGTGAGGGAAATAAACACATTATTAGTAGTGAGAGTGTTTTAGAATTAGTGTTAAGTACTATTGTTGAGGGTTCTAAGAGTGATCTATTCTAAAATACAATATAGCTAATATTTTAGTTATAGTAGTTAATTATACTCCCAAATAATATTGAAGTCTCATCCCTAGAGATTGGGACATTGGTTTCTCCCTATTGTTAAAAGAGGGTTTTCCATGTAAAAATATTGTGTGTCATCTTGTACTATATTCTTCTTCCTGATATTTCACGTATTTGTTGCTTATTTCCCAACAACTAAGGCCTTATGAGCTCATCCAAATCCAAAATGATCGCATCTGACTTGAGGAAACCGAACTATGATATGCCTATATCCACAATTCTCCATCAATGGTTACAATTTATAGCTATAATCCAAGAAATTCAAACACAATTGAGCTCAACGATCCACAAGGCACTGACAACAGCGTTGTGGAATCCACATTCTCAGCATCATAAGAATATAATTCACTCCAATACAACAGTGAATAACTCAATTAACAGCAATTACCATGCTACTCTTAAAATTCCTCAGTCACCACAAATCAACATAGCAAAAAGAAACTTACAAAATGTAATAATCTTAACAACAATCGTAAAATTACAAAAAAAGCAAAGGAAGATTAATACTTACTTTTTCTATCATCCATCTCGAATGATGCCATCTTTGCCAACTTAAACAATCAAATATACGAAATTTGGCGAGAATTTCTCTAAGAAAAAAAAAATAATAATAATTTGTTAGGGTTTGAAGAAGAATAAAGATCGAAAAGTGCAGCTAACTACAAATTGCGAGGAAATCGATGATGATATTGAACAATCGTATTTTTAGTAGAATTAAGGTGCAGAGGAACTTACCACGAGAAGGAAACGTAACGAGCAGTAGCAGTTGATGGCGGAGAGAGAAAGGAAAAGAGAATCCTGCAACTGCACTTCAGGTGTGGCAACTGGCAAGACATGAGGAGAGATAGAGTCAAAATTACTCCTATAAAGGAAGGTAGGAGGCGAGGCGTTTATTATTTGAAAATTAGAGACAAAGAGTTGCCTCTTTGAGTCTTTGCCACGCTGTTCGGCCAATCAAAGGAGGCGCGAGTTGCAACCTCGCAATGATGTTCAAGTGCTGACCGGGAAACAAAAACAAAAAAATAGTCCACCTTCTAATTTTCTTGCGATAACATTTACGTTGTCTTTAGATGTGAGTAAATGACAGGTCGGGTTCGGGTTGGGCCGTAGTAAAAAAATTAGCTTATATATCGGGACAGATTTAGGCTATGTTTATTTCATTTGAAATTTTCTGTTCTGAACTTATTTGATTTGATCTGAATTTATTTTTTCTGATCTGATCTAATATGATCTGAACTGATCTGATCTGATCTGAACTGATCTGATCTGATCTGATTACAAGATCTTATCTTTTAGATTAGTCTCAATATATAAGAAAAATTATAGTCATGTGGGGTCTTGTTTGATTTGTCTCAATGAGTACAGATTTTTAATAGTAATAATGATTTTTAAATCTGATATGATATGATATGATCTGATCTGAACTAATTTTTTCTGATCTGATCTGATTAGATCTGAAATAAGCAAAAATAAGATGAACTGAACATAGCCTTAGTCAAGCATAATTTTGGGCCTAATTTTATATCCATAGTCCGTCTTTTTGAGTCAAAGATAGCGGGCTTTCAGGTTAAAATAGGGTCATGTCGATTTTAGACTGTAAAGTTATATTTGGATTGTCCAAAATACGTTCCAAAAACAAATAAAAATGTAGATCTGATCCGATTATTGAGTTTCAGTCAGGTTAAAATTGATTAGCTCTACGTTGTGTTATCTTCATATTAATTTTTTTTTTCAAAATATTCTTTTGATTGTAATTCACCTTTTTCAAGAAAGGATTTTTTTCTTGTTAATGGAAGGAGAGAAGAGGTTGAAGAAGAACAGAGGAGAGAGAAAGGGATAACACTTGAAAAATTATTGTGTAAAGTAGGATGATGTTTGGTTAACTTAACTTATAAAGTGGGCGTGTTGTTACTTTTTACAAACAATTTTTTTTTTAGGTCTTGGCTAAAAAAAATTAAAAGGCTTTTACAAAATGAAGCATTAAAAAAGGTATGTTTTTACCATATTTTCCAAGAAAAAAAATGTGTCATGAGTTTTTAGGTGCAGTTTCATAAGTTCAAATGAAGATAATGCCCCCTTATTTTGAGGATGTATATCGTCAATGGTTCTTAGAGTATCGCTCATATCATTTGAAAGTCTATACAATATTTTTTCACTTGCCATACTTTTTTATTCCGTCATATAGTCCTACCACCCTCCTCTTTCCTCACAATCACACGGATGGCAATGAGACGATACGGACCATATCTTTATGGACTCAGATCCATATCCGCTTTCAAGGGTTGGATCTAGATCCAACCCGAAGTCGACGGGTCTGAAAAAGGAAGCCCCCAAGTCCATATATTGAGGATCCCGCAAATCTGCGTCCAAACGGATTCGTCTAGAATGTTCCCAAATCAAATTAGAAAAACATAATAAAAAATGATTCTCCTTGTGGCAGTATGGGTAGCGGTGCGAACGAGAGCGCGAAAGTCGACCCAAGAGAGAATGAGCGAGAAGGATGAGAGTAGGGGAGGTGGTGGCCAACGATGCATCTAGTGGTGCGCTAGTGTGAAGCACGAGGAATCCAAATCCAAAGAAGGTGAGAGAGGGAGTGGGAGTCAAGAGAGAGTTCAACAGTCACGGTGGGATCGTGCTAACGAAAAAGAGAAGGGAATAGGTGGTGTTTGGTGCTACGGCTAGTGGTTGCTGGTCATGGCTAGGAATGGTAATGGGGCGGGTCTGGGTCGGGTCCACCTGGACCCAGACCCAAACCCGTTTATTTTTCACAGACCCGTTGGGTCTAGATTTTTCAGACCCAGACCCGCTGGGTCTAGCGGGTCCATGGGTCCTTACTGGGTCCTAAATGGGTCCTTCTTAGTTTTAAGTTTTCATCACATTTTTAAATATTTGTAATTAAAAATTTTCCCCCTAATATATATAGGTTCTTGTATCCATGGTTAAAGAATTCTCTAAATAAAATTTTAAGAATTAACTGATAAAATATTAAAATGTTACAACTTATAAAGTTACTGTCGCTCATAAAATTTTAGAGTTTAGGTAAAAAAAAATTTCTAATATGTAAATGGGTCCGCGGGGAGGGTCTGGGTCTAGCATATGCGGACCCGGACCCAGACCCGACCCACACTCTTCGGGACCCAGACCCGACCCGGACCCATTGGATCTAAAATTTCTAGACCCAGACCCATATAAATGGGTCGGGTCCTGGCGGGTCGGGTCGGGTCCTGGACCCATTGCCATCCCTAGTCATGGCTGACGAGGGAGGAGAATGAGCATGAGAGAAGGGGAGCAAATGTGAGAGAAGGGCATTGGTGGCGGGATGGTGGTCGTAGGGAGCAGTGCGCTGGCGGTGTTGGATGGATGAGAAGATGGGAATTGCAAGTGAGTTAGGGTTTCATTTACTTCAGTGCTTATTCAAGTATATTGTATTTAATTTTAAATATTGAAAATGATTTTTTTTTATAATGAATGTACGAGTCCGGGTCAGGTCCTGGAATCGAAATCAAATTCGTATTTTAGCCCTGGGATCTAGATCCGACCCGTATCTATCGGGTTAAGAATTTGGAATTCTAATATGAATTCACATATCCGGGAGGTGTTTAGGATCCATTGTCATGGCTCACAACACCCCTTAACACTACCACCACTAGCCCACTGCAAAAATATAAGACTCACTACAAGACCCACTGCATCATCATAGCGTAGAATTGCCATACATCTTCAAAGCACTGAACCACTGGGAAACATATATGGACCCAAAAATTGTAACCCCTCGATAATTCTCTTTTTTCCAAAATACCTTTTTCAATATAAAACTCAGACAATCATCAAAGCATTCTTGCCCGTGTGATAACGTATCGGCTTATTCAGAATTTTGCAGCATAAAACATATAATTGGACTTTAGAATTGAAATATAATTAATAACGAAATAACTTTAAAACCAAACAACATTGTTAGCTTTACTTTCAAACCAAACTTAAGTATAATTGATCCACTAACACAATAAATATAGCAATCTGCTACACAAGCTCTCCATTTCCAAACCCCATGATGCATCATCTGCACACATGTAGATGTCAATGCACTAAAGAATCTGCTCACCAAGAATGGGTCATCACAAAATCAATAAGGCAAAGCCATGATCAACACATACAAACAAGCACGTAGTCAGCAAAGCTGAGTACTACATAATAATAAATACATATTCCTAACATGATACTAATAAATATAAGCATGGATAAATAACAACATAACAATCTAACAATCTGCAGATAACTTTTACTGAACTAAACTTTAACAATCTTTTTATTAATTTAATGGAATAGTCATTGGACCGAGTTGTCTCATCTAAAAACCAACCTTCACCTAGGAAGACGAAATACGGCACGACTCCCTATTCCATAATGACCTGCGATGTCGAGGAACCTTTTTAATAAAAATAGGAACCGTGATCAATCCAACTCCCATTAAAAACATGGCATGACCACCATGTACCCCAAATCCTGATTGTCCAACTTCAGATGTGCACCAGTCTAAAGTTTATTACAATCCAAGTTTCACTTTACGTGATTTACCAATTATTACTTGTTATGACAACACGCAATACAGATAATACATAATCAAACATTCACAACTTTATTCCTTGTTATCTTAGGATTAAGTAAGTGATCATACAACTTATAACCCAAGATTAATTTCTACTTTATTCCAACCCTTTTTATTTGTTGAACCTAGCCAACAACCAACTTACCTTTCAAAGGTAGAAATTATCAACTTACCAAATAAGGCCCACAATCCTCGTAGAGTAGTGAAAATAATGGTATAAGGAAACATGATTCAATCATGATTCAACTTAATAAATATACTAATTCCCCCATGTGAATTAATAAATAAAGTTCCCAACCAACATGCTTGCATCAATATTCCATACAAACATGATATTAATCTCATAATTAGATCTCATACTTAACATATTCGCATGCAGACATAAAACATGTAAAATCCAATTATAATAGCAATCATATATGAACTCACATAGTTCCTATACATGATACTACATAACTTTTCCTTCCTAAAATCATGATACTGCATCAAACAACATATAGGTATGTACGTACCTTGTGTAGACAAATTGATAGGCCACTTTTAACAACTTTAGAAGTCGTGTACAGAGAAATCTTCACCTAAAATAACCAATAGAATTTATAATCAATACTCTAAATAAATTCCAGCAACTTTAGAATACTTTAAATTCCCTTTAAAATATTTAAAAGTTATTTTTATTATTAAAACTTCAATTACTCATATTCCCTAGCATAGTACTACTATACTAGTCATGAAAATCCATAAAACCCCATTAATAACAAACTTTCTAGAATTCCAGCAACTTATAAATTATTAAAAATCCCTTCAAACGTGCTTAAATTCATAAGTTAAACCAATTTCATAGTTTATAACATGCTACTATGATTTTTCCAATCTTTAACACCCTAAAAATCCATGTTTTGATAATTAAAATTCCAATTTAAACATAATAATCAAATCTGAATTTTTATTCTTTCAAAACATAATTTATATAATCATAGATTCATCATTAAAATAGTACATTAAAGCTTCTAACCTGTTGAACCCTAGTTTTGATAATGACAAAGAAACAAAGGAACAAACTAAGTAGTGAACTAATGAATTATTTAAGTGTATGGTGTTTAAGGTATCAATACAAGGAACTGGGAGAATACGAAGTCAATGAAGAAGTCAAGAGAGGATTTCAAAGGCTAAGTAAAGAAGTTTCTATGTTGATACTGGAGCAAGCATTGGATCAAGAATAATAGAAGCTAGGCGTTTTATTTTCTAGTTCCAATGTAAAGGAACAAAGAAAGAATGGTAAGGAACTGTGGCAGCTATTTGAGAATGAGCGTTTGTTCCTTTGTAAGGAACAAACTAAGTGGCACTTAGCGAATATGTTAAAGGAACTGAGTTAATAAAAGGAACTAGACTTAGGCGTGTATTATTGTAAAGGTTAAAATGATAATGGAGTAAGTCATGCCTAAAATAGGAAATTAGTTTATCTAATTTCAAATGATAAAATCAGTTTTAAAAAGAAAATCTGTTTTGGAAAAAGATTTTATTTTTCGGAAAATAAGAAAATAAATATCCGGTTGTTAGAAAGATTTTATTTCAAAGTAATTATTTTCTTAAAGATTAGAAATTCAGATTTAAAGATAAAAAGAGTTTATAAAAACTGATTTTCGGATAATGCTCAAGGAACTCCTATTACTTAGGAGTAATGGCTGCAATTTATCCACGTTCATTTTAGTTCATGGGATCATGGGACATGATGTAAAACGTGTTCCTTAGGGGAAGGAACATCATGGTTAATGGACTAAACATGTACTCTAACATTAATCCCACGTTCTTCATGATTAACACTATAAATATAGAAGTCTAGATAAGTTCCAAATTGTGTCTGACTAAGTAATTAAGTGAGTTTAACTTATTAAGTGTCAGTGCCTTCATTCTCTCATAATAGCCATTTGTTCTTTGCCTTCTTACTCTAATTCCACTAAGCTTATTTCGATCAATTGTATTTTGGTTTTTGGGGTAAGGGAACTTTGAGTGAAGTTCTGTAAGAGAAGAGGCTTTGAGTGAAGCTTGTATGTGTGAGAAAACTTCGAGTGAAGTTGAGAGGAACTGCTGTTAAGGGAACAGTGGCTCAGGAACTTGAGTTTAGGAACTCAAGGTGTGGCTCGAGTTAGAATTAGGTTGTAACAGAGTTGTTTGGCCTAATTAGTGAAAGTGTTGAGTTTAAAATCCCTAGTGGTCGAGGTTGTTTCTTCTTGTTGGGCCCAAGAAGTTTTTCCTCGTAAAAATCCCTTGTGTTCCTTTTG